>NW_007726418.1:236024-268383 GCF_000696425.1 Galeopterus variegatus | reverse complement strand
AAAAAAAAAAAAAAAAAAAAAAAAAAAAAAAAAAGAAAGTAGCAAATTAAATTGATACTTTTTAAAAAACAAGAGTTTTATTTTCAAATGTCACTGTTTTCAATATGCTGGAATGTCTATCCTTTGCAACAATTTAAACTTAAAATAAAAAATTTTAGGTACAAAGTCAATTTTAAAAACATTCAAGAGGGTAAATGGTGTTTCAAAATTCTTTTAGGAGGTTATAAGGAGCAAAAATGTTTGATGACCTCTGTTCCTGATGAGACTGTCTACAAAGTCCAATATCTTTTTTTTTTTTTCCTTTTTGTCTTTTTTCGTGTCCGGCAATGGATCGCAACCCTCAGTGTTGCGCCTGTACCGGACCGGGACCGGCAACGGGATCGCAACCCTCGGTGTTGCTCCCACACCTCACTCAGCCAGTGAGCAGGAATGTCATGTGGGATCTGAACCCTCGGCGGGAGCGCCACCGTGCTCCCAAGCGGCGCACTGTAGCAGTGCGCCACCGAGCCGGCCCAAAGTCCAATATCTTTTGAATTTGTTTTATCATTTTATTTGTTACTATCAACCAGTTTACTTATTTTGAACTTGACAGAAAATACAATATACCATGTTCATCAAAGAATGAGGCACTTTATAAGGGTACATAAACTAATATGAAAACTATATGAATAAATTAAAACCATGACTACAGAAAACATGTACAGACCCAAAGTAAAGACCAGAAGAAATCAGAGTACTGAACTATGGGTCTCAGAGAGCGTCAAAGTTTTAAATCAGAGGTAACCAGAAGCAAAAGTGAAAAGGAAAACCTGGTCAGTTACATTGTTCTCATTTGTCCTTGAGGAGAAAACCCATCAATTCCTTAAGAGAAGCTAAGATTTTCCTGGCACTTATTTAAAAAAATGTTTGGATTGGTTTCACATGAGGAATCCCTTTAGCAAGTGGTATTAGGAAAATAATTTTGTAAACACCTACTATGTTCACATATTAATACAAAAGGAAAGAAGTTACTTACCTTGTGGATATAAGTATTTCCTTTAGAGGAGGATAAAGAAGAGATTACAAAGAATTTGAATTACAAAATAGTACACTTACTCTGCTTTTATTTTCAGCATTTCTTCAACTATTTTACTCTATAATAAGATAAAAAGAAAAGAAAAAGAAAAAGATAGCTTAGGTTCTTAAATAACATTGGTAAAAAAAGATCAAAAGGAGCCAGTCCTCTCTCTCTCATGTAAACCAATATCCTTTCCCACAATCCCACTACACACACATAAAGGGGGTATGTACTTATAAGATTTTGTGCACTCTAAGCCCTTAAATAGGCCTCAATATGTGTTTCTAAACTGAGAACTGACAGGCTTACTATCTAGGCATGAAGACAAATTCACTCTTAATTTTCAGGTATGTCTAAATACTGATGGTAAGTATCATGCTAAACAGTAGGACTGCAGAAAAGACAGGAATTTCAACAGTAAAATGGTTTCTAAAACATATAGCCATTGGGCCGGCCCGGTGGCGCACTCGGTAGAGTGCAGCGCTTGGGAGTGTGGCGGTGCTCCCACTGAGGGTTCGGATCCCATATAGAGACCGTTCCGCTCACTGGTTGAGCGTGGTGCAGGCACGACACCGAGGGTTGCAATCCCATTGCTGGTCGCAGTACGGGCGCGACACCGAGAGTTGCGATCCCGTTACTGGTCACGAAAAAAGACAAAAAGGAAAAAATAAAATAAAATAAAATATATAGCCATAAATGCTAACTATAAAAGTATTTCTCAGATGAGAAAAAATTATGTAAAAAAAAAGAATCATACTTTAGCAAGTCTTTCTTTGATAATCTCTTCTTCTTGTTCACTCTTCAGCTGTTCATTGTCTGGATGATTCTGATCACTGCATAGATTGGGGAGGGAGGAGACAGGGAAACACTATCAAGTACTGTACTTCAAATCTCTTATATGCAGCAATGCCCAGCTGTGCAAAGAAAAGCTAACTCTATGATGATTAGGTCAAGTCAGCACAGTTGATAAATTTGGTTGATACATGGGGATGAAATAAGGCACCTCCCCAGAAATCAGGACTTCTCCCAGTACAAAAGCAAGATGAGCAGAGCTGGGAAATCTAATCAAGGCTTGGGTGAAAGTAAAATAAAATAGAAACTTAAAGAGTGTTGGTAATATCTGAAGATCAAATGTGACTAAAAGAGGGCTGAAAGAAAGGACAGGCTGGGAGCCTGGTGTGAACGTGATCAGCTGGGAAGAGGCAACTTTGGGGGTGAGGAGGGTTGCTAAGACTGTGGGCTGGCCTGGCCAGTGGAGCCCTGACTCCCACTTTGCTTAAATTCCAAGCAGCTGGCATTTTCTGATGACCACTCTGGCTTCCCATGTATGTGGACACCAGGAAGGGGCTTCCCTGAGCATCAGACATAAATCTCTTTGTGCAAAAGTAATGCTCCCACAGATAAATTAAGAAAATTACATTCTAGATGACACATCCATCTCTGTGAGCCTGACCAGGTCAGGATAATAAATTGAGTTTCTGTAGGCAGCCCCTGGACCAAGGAAACATCCCTCTTGTAGAATCTGCTGGAATGCCATAGGCTCCTCTAGGAATCTCTCTCTTACTGGTGAGTAAAAGACCATTTCTTGAAGGAAAACAGAAGCTTCAGTAAGGTTTCCTTTCCTTAACGAATCTCGCAGTCTAGACAAAAATGGTAATGAGATCTCAATGAGGAAAACACCCACACCATTAGGGGAAGATGTGTTTTCTGTGCAGTAATCCAGGGATTGGCAAACTTTTTCTGTCAAGAACCAGACAGTAAATGTTTTAGGCTATGGGAGCCATATGATTTCTGTCAGAGCTATTCAACTTGGCTATTGCAGTGCAAAAGTAGCCACAATGGTATTTACATGAAAGGGTGTGAGTACATCTCAATAAAACTTTATTTACAAAACAGGCTGTGGGTTGGATTTGGCTATGAAATGAAGTTTTGTTGTTTTTTTTTAAAGACACAGTTATTCAGTGTCATGACCAGACTATATTATATTTAGCACTCAACAGCATGGGTGCAGAAAAAAAAAAAATGTACATTAAAACCCTTTGTTGGAATGCTTTATACTTTCCACAGAACAGAAAGTAAAATAATGTGTTATATATAATCAGTCACAAGTACAATCCTTCAATCTTTTGCCCATACACATGAGTATTGTATAAAATATGCTTTCTTTGTAACAGCTAGGCCCTGCCACTCCTGTGCTTGGCTGAGTTCACAAATCTGTTGTAACCTGTAGCTTCCCTGTCACTTCTCTGGTTCTCCTCTTTGGGTGAGCTTTGTTTCCTGGCTGTAATTAAAACCTCTTGTCAATGTCATAGCTACTGCTGGTGCTGGAACTGCCTAAAAAGAAGCTCATAATGACAGCCTCTCCAGAACAAATGAGTTTATCTGGGAATAGCAGAGGGAGTGCAATTCTGAAGTATTCAAGCTACGGCAGGCCATGGGCAGATCCAGGGGGGATCAGGGCAAGATGGGAGCTTTTAAAGACAAAGAGAAGTCAAAGTAAGCTGCTTTGAAATAGTCTATTGGTCACAGAAGCTCACTGTAGGAGTTGGCATTTGTTCTTTGGTAAAGACAGATGTTGTTAGGCAACTGACCTAGTGCAGGTAGCTTGTTTGAAATATCGAAGGCCTGAGGAATTTCCTGTGTTGAGCTGTTACAGGCTGTGTACAGGAATGAGGTGTGTGGTATGTGCAGAAATTTCTTGTGTTAGGTATGTTACAGAAATGCACAGTGAAAACTGCTTCTTTATGGCCTCTCAACTCCATTTTGTTAGGATTTTGACATAAATGGCTCCATTTTGATACTGGCAACTTTCACATGCCTTAGCCACCTTAGTTTTGTGGTTGGTTTGGGAAAGTATTGGCTTCCACTACCATAGGGGTCAGACCCAGAGCTTCTGCCTCCAAAGTTTCTTCCCTTCATGGGTCCAAAATATGAAGACTATTTTAATTGCCAAAACCATTGTAGCTTCCACCACCTCCAAAATTACTTCATTACCTTCCTCACTGACACCATATCTTGCCACAACAGCTGCCACCAAACCACCATGACCACTGAAGTTTCTTCCATGACCAAAGCTGTCATTTCCACCAAAACTACCTCCACAACCACCATCAAAGTTTCCAGAACCACTTCAACCTTTTTGGTTGGATGAAGCACTAGCCATCTTTGCTTCAACAGGGCTTTCTTTACTTCACAGTAGTGGCCATTCACTTTACAGTATTTCTGCATGACAGGCTTAACCATGGAGTCACGGTCGTCAAGCATTATGAAAGCAAAGCCTGTCTTGTCACTGCCTCAGTCAGTCATAACTTCAATCACTTCGATTTTCCCATACTGCTCAAAATAATTTCTTAGGAGATGTTCTTCAGCGTCTTCCATAATGCCACCCACAAATATCTTTTTCACAGTTAAGTGGGCACCTGATCTTTGAGAATCTTCTCTTGAGACAGCTTTCTCTGAGCCATCCGCCTCGTGTGGCCTTCCATTTACGGCTGTATCCAACTCCTCCACAGTGGCATAGGTGACAAATCCAAAGCCCCTGGAGCACTTGGTGTTTGGACCTCTCAGTACCCACAATCTGAGAGTGTTCTCAATTGCTCAAAATGGCTCCTCAGACTCTCATTGGTTGTTTCAGAGCTCAACCCTCTGATGAAGAACTTCTGCAGCTATTTGGGCTCTTGAAGAGTCTCTGACTTACACATGATGGCAGTGGGAAGAGACTTTAATGATGCTTCCTTGGCAGTGTCCATGGGCAGAAAGGAGTAAGCTAACTGAATGTATCTCTGAAATAAAGTATTTTTAATTGTGCTTTTACAAATGATCTGGAAACATTCTACATTTCATGCTCATACCAACTTTTTGACGGTGGGGGAGGGCGGTGCAGTGCAGCTGGCTAGTATGGGGATCCGAACCCTTGACCTTGGTGTTGTAACATCATGCTCTAACCAATTGAGGTAACCAGCCAGCCCCCATACTAACTCTTGATAAAAGACAGTATACCAAGTACAAGGCTTTTCTTTAATGTGACTGGACGTGGGGGTAAAGCATAGAAAAAGTAGGTGAGCAAACTGTGGACTACCTGCATCAGAATCACCTAGAAGGGGAGGGAGTGCTTATTAAAATTCGATTTCTGGTCTTCAGAAATCCAGCCCTGCTAATAAATCAGATCTCTGCTCTTCACTAAAATTTGAAGAGAACCATTTAGGAAGAAATTGTTAGCATAACCACAATTAACATCCTAAATTTCTGTTTTCTCAATTAGGTTTTGGACAGTGCATCTCAGGGCTGCTTCTGGACAGGGCTGGGGAGCTGCAGGAGTGGGCAAGCTCTGTCAAAGACTTTCTGGCAACAGCAAGGATGGCAGACACCCGTAATCTGGGAAGTGGAACTCAGTAAGGGCCTCGATCCCAGAGATGCCCTCTTTGATTCAATTAAACTTCCTGCATAATTTTATAGGCCACTCTCATCTCCAATCCCTCACTTGAAGTTAACAATAGACAGGATCGTAATTCTACCTTGTATACTTAATAACTACCTTTTATTAAGTGATACCCTTCTGCTGAGCACTGTAACTGTCACTTTATACATGTTATTTTAAATCTTTAAAATACCTTGTGAAGAAGATATCATATTCCTCATTTTATTGCTAAGAAAACAGGCACTAGGGTTAAAAAAAAATGTGTCCAAAATCACCTGACTTTTAAGGGTCAAAGACAGGACATAAGTCTGGATGTGGTTGCCCTGGACACTATGCTGTGCCATTAGCAAATGCAACTAGAAAGCTGCCTTAGCTGAAGCCCAAACATATATACATAAAGATGCCTAAACCCAAGGGAATGCTCCCCTATAAATGCTAAGGATCTTCTTCTTGTCCTGCCCAGGAGCTTTCCCTGGAGCACGAGTCATGAAGTAAAGCCAACTTGTAGGAATTTCTCCCCTTTTCTGCAGAGTTTCTTAAACCTTATCTTGTTGACTTTATTTACTCCTTTTTAAAAAAAAAAATTCTCTAAAAAATAGTAGTTTGGTTCAAATATTTCACATGTTTTAAATTCATTTCAATAGCCTTACAACAATGCAAAGGTTAACAGAGTAGGTGAAATCACAAATGCCTTATGCTTCCACTCTGGAAAAAGCGATATCCTCATCAGACCTGATTCAAAAATCAACCAATGGAGCATCTCCTAGATTAGGGGGAAATACTACACATTGTGAAACCAATCCCAATGTTATTCATTTAACTACATACAGGTAGGCCAAAATTTAGCCCAGAGTCTGGTGGCTCTTTCTCACCTGTTTTCCTTTTGTCTTTTAATATCATCCAGCTGACCTTGAAGGAGCCAATTTTTCTCTCTTAACTGCTGAGATTCCAGGCATAGATTTTCCATTTCACACAACTGCTCCTAATAATATATCACATAATGTCTTTTCAGAAAACACATGATAGTAGGCATTATTTTGCT
This sequence comes from Galeopterus variegatus, assembly GCF_000696425.1. NCBI lineage: Eukaryota > Metazoa > Chordata > Mammalia > Dermoptera > Cynocephalidae > Galeopterus > Galeopterus variegatus. The sequence goes on along the minus strand of NW_007726418.1, from coordinate 261,867 downwards.
CCCCAATGCCAGGACTGAGATAGGTATTCCTTTTTTAAGCTCTTCCTATACACAAAACACCACAGTGGGTATCCCTGAATAAAAAGCAGACTGTGACAAGCTCTCAGAAGCCTAGAACTGTGACTCATGATCATATCCATGGTGTTTTGAACAGTTTCTTATCAATATCACATAATTTATTAAAATTCCTTTTTGAGGAAAGATGACAAAAAGTGTCTGATGAGAGTGTAGTTGGCACAACCTGTATGATATGATACCATTGTGTAAAACCCTAATGGGGCAGGGAGAGAATGCTTACAGACATGGTTATGTATTCACTGAAAAGCTCTAAAAAAAAAGAAGAAGAAGAAAAGAAAGAATAAAAAAAGAAAGAAAGAAACTGGCTACTTTGGGATCAGGAGTAAGAGGAAGACATTTCTCTGTCTATCCCTTAGTTCTGTACCTTTTGAGTTTTGTATCCTCAGTAACCATAAGGATATTACTTGTTTTAAAAAATTTAATTTATTGGAAAAAAATTACCCAGTTACCTTCATTCTGAGGATTTCAGCATTTTTGACTTCTCTGTCTTCATTTAGTTTTGTTACAAGGTGTTGCAAAGAAGTCTTAGAGGCTCTTCCATCTTCTATCTGTTGTTCTTGTGCTTCGGTGTTTTGCCAAATGTGTTTGAAAGTGAGGTGGTGTTTTAGGACTCAAATAAAATCGCATCTCATCCAAATACCCAATTAAGTGATATTATAAAGATTTTATTTTAAATATATATGTCAAGCACATTAAAAAAGACCAAACTATTTAGCTTATTATCCTAATTGTTGTACAAGTAAAAGAAACAAAAAACTGGTACCTTTATCAAGTAAAAAGCAGACAGAGGATGTTAGTGAAAATCTTTTTCTTAAAAAAGATAAAGCGATGGTCTTAGTAATTTCCTAATCTGTACAATTCACAAAACTGTTTATTTCTCCTGAAATGCACTGAAAAATACCTGAGGATATTCAGCAGCAGAATCCATCACATGTTCTAGTTGCCTCGTTTTGAAGTTATATTCATTCTTCTTCTTTTCTCCTTCCTCTTTCTTTTGGTTTAGCTGGGAAAATCGAACAGGTATAAAGTTACAAGTTAGAAAACAATATGGGGCACATGGTCCAATTAAGAAAAAAAGCTTCCCTATCACCAGTCATCAGGAAAATGCAAATTAAAACCACATTGATATCATCTCACACTTATTAGAATGGCTATCATCAAAACAATGAAAGGTACAAGTATTTGGGAGGATGTGGAGAAAAGAGAGTCCTTGTACACTGCTGGGAACTCAAATTAATATGGCCATTATGGAAAACAATATGGAAGTTCCTCAAAAAACTAAAAATAGGACTACCATATGATCCAGCAATCCCATCACTGGGTACATATCCAAAAGACTTGAAATCAGTATGTTGAAGAGATATCTGCACTCCTACGTTCACTGAAACATTATTCACAAAAGCCAAGAGATGGAAGGGCCGGCGCATGGCTCACTCGGGAGAGTGCGGCGCCAAGGCCACGGGTTCGGATTCTATACAGGGATGGCCGGTTGGCTCACTGGGTGAGCGTGGTGCCAAGCCAAGGGTAAGATCCCCTTACCGGTCATCTTTTAAAAAAAAAAAAAAAAAAAAAAAAAAATAACCCACTGAGCTAACTGGCCAGCTCTGATTCAGTATTTTTTTTTTCTTTTCCTTTTTTTTGTCTTTTTTACTGACCGGTAACGGGATCGCAACCCTCTGTGTGATATATACACAATGGAATACTATTCAGCCTTTAAAAGGAAGCAAATTCTGTCATTATGTTAAGTGAAATAAGCAGGCACAGAATGACAAATATTGTCTGATCTCACTTATATGTGGAATCGTTAAAAAGTTGAACTCATAGAAGTAGAGAGTAGGATGGTGTTTACCAGAGGCTGGCGGGGTGGGGGCAGGGGACACAAATGGGAGATGTTGCTCAAAGGGTACAAAGTTTCAGTTAGACAAGAGGAATAAGTTTTTGAGATGCACTGCATGGCATGGTGACTATAATTAATAATAACATAATGTATATTTCAAAATTGCTGAGAGTAGATTTTAAATGTTGATACCACAAAAAAAAATAATAAGTATGTGAGGTGATGGATATGTTAATTTGGCTTGATTTAATCATTCCACAATGTATACATATATCAAAAAAAAACCAGATTTTGGGCCGGCCCGGTGGCGCACTCAGTAGAGTGCGGCGCTTGGGAGCACGGTGGCGCTCCCGCCGAGGGTTCGGATCCCATATAGAGACTGGCCCGCTCACTGGTTGAGCGCCGTGCGGGCGCGACACTGAGGGTTGTGATCCCGTTGCTGGTCGTGGTATGGGCGCAACACCGAGGGTTGCGATCCCGTTACCGGTCACGAAAAAAGACAAAAAGGAAAAAAAAAAACCCCACATTTTATCCCATAAATATATACAATTATTTGTCAATTAAAAAAAAAAGATGTTTTGGGGCCGGCCTGGTGGCGCACTGGATAGTGCGCCGCTTGGGAAGCGCGGCGGCGCTCCCGCCCGAGGGTTCGGATCCCACATACAGACCGGTTCCCGCTCACTGGCTGAGCGAGGCGCGGGAGCAACACCGAGGGTTGCGATCCCGTTGCCGGTCTCGGTCCAGTACGGGGGCGACACTGAGGGTTGCGATCCGATGCCGGACACGAAAAAAGACAAAAAAAAAAAAAAAAAAAAAAAAGATGTTTCATAGAATGCTACTTATATTTAAAACAGAAAAGACAAGCTTCCCAGGTACGCAGAAATATGCTTTTTACATTCTTTTTTAGGACTTGATTAATAATTTGAAAAGCAATAAAATATTAAAACAAAACCTCAGGGGCCGGCCCGGTGGTGCACTCAATAGAGTGTGGTGCTTGGGAGTGCGGCGGTGCTCCCACCGAGGGTTCGGATCCCATATACAGACCGGTCTGCTCACTGGTTGAGCGCGGTGCAGGTGCAACACTGAGGGTTGCGATCCCATTGCCGGTCGCGGTACCGGCGGGACACGGAGGGTTGTGATCCCGTTACCGGTCACGAAAAAAGACAAAAAGGGAGAAAAAAAAAAAACCCTCAGCATTTTTTAAAAGTAATAAATATGAAATCTGGGGTTACTTTTTGTGTCTGTCTAACTTGATTGCTACTATAACCCAATCATCTTTTCTCTCACAAATTTATACTTTTTCAAAATTTTCTTTTTAAGTTTCATAAGTAATAAAAGGATCATCTGAGAAAAATACAAAATATAGAACAACAGCCAAAAAGACGACAAAAGTCAGCTATAACCTCACTATAATGGCTAGACCTTGCTGCCATGTGTCAAGGACCCAGCGGGAGGGGAGGCAGCCAAGCAAGTCTCAGTTCATGTGAGCAAACCCAAGTCATTAAGATTCCAAGTTTACAATCCACAGCGTAACTACCAGATTACCTAAACACTCCATTAGCCTACCGTGTGTACATAGAGAAATTAGCCAAGACAGGAACATCTCAAAAATTTCAGCTGTGGATTCCTCCTGTTCCCCATCTTGAGTGACACCTCTGTGCATCTCACCTTATGCTGAAGTTCTTGGATCAAGGCCTCCTTCCTGGTCAGTTCTTCCTGGGCAGACTGCAGCAGCCCCGAGTGTTTTTTCGAAGCCTCTGTGAGCATGTTTAGCTGCTCAGTGGCATGTGCCAGGTCCTCACAAAGCATATCCCTCTGTTATGGGACAATACCCACAAAGGAAGAATTTCTTAATTGTGGTACTCCGATAAGGATTCGTAAATCATTACTACGAACAATTTTTAAAATGTTAAGAAAGTTTTATGTAAAAACGTTTTTTTGCTTGTGTGCTAATCCATTTCAAGACAAATCAATCAGTTAATGTTTAGCTGAACAGGTCTAGATATAAATATTATTACAATAAACTCATATAGATATCCCAATTGAGGTATAATTATACTCTCCCCTCACTCCCAGGATCTCAAAGCTGATTTCTCTTTCCTGGGGAGGACTCCAGGCATAGGTTTCTAGCTTACCTGTTGTCTCACCAATTGACTCTAGTCCTTTCTACAATGGAAACTAAATAGCTGTAGAGATGCCCCCACCACCAGTTGGGGAGGGACAGTTCACCAGACCATAATACATTGTCACGGACCACCAAAGTTTCAGGAAGTAGCTTGATGAAAAATGGCACAGAAAAATAGAAGTCCTATAAGTTTGCAGACATAATTTCTATGCATGTAGTGTATGTAATCCCTACCAAATTAGAGAAGAATCTGCTTATCCGATCCTTTCCTTTCCAACTGTACACGTACGTATGTGTGTATATATGTATGTATATGTATACACACATTTTTCCATGTACTCACTCTTTCATTGTATCATCTTCATTGGGTAGGCTTATTTCACCTTATGGATGCACCATAATTTAACCCATCACTAAAAATTTTGGTTGCTTTGAATTTTTCACTATTATATGCTTGAGTGTTTTACTCTCATATCTAGACTATTTCTTTGGGCTAAATTCCTAAAAGTACAAACTCAAAGCATGTGCAAAAAATTTAAGGCTAGCTTTTACCACACCACTTCCCAAAAGATTGAACCTACTCCTCCAGAAGTTTCAGTTACTACCCTTCTCTGCACATCTTCAAGTCTTAAATTTTACCAGTTATAAGTTCAAAAAATAGCACATATTTAATTTGCACTTCTTTTATTCCAAAGAGGTTTATGTGCCACTAAAATATCAGGATTTGCCTAAAATATCTCTAGAAGGATAAACAAGAAACTGTTAACATTGAGTGGCTGAGGGACAGGGAGGAGGGATAGGAAGGAATGTATAATACTTCTGAACCATGTGAGAGTACTGCTTAATTTTTAAAAAGATAAATTTACAACAACAACAAAACTAAAAACCTACTTTAGGTAAAACACGAGACAACCCTGAAATTAATCTGTTAACCAGCCCTTTCTCTGCTCCCTGCTGCTACCACTGCATCTAAGTAAATAGTTTCCACGTTGTTCACCCCACCATGGTGTCAGCACAAATGAACAAAAATAGGTCAACTAGATAAAATAAAACAATTTTTTGTGTGTGTGTGTCTTTTGTCTTTTTCCGTGTCCGGCAACGGATCGCAACCCTCAGTGTTGCCCCTGTACCGGACCGGAGACCGGCAACGGGATCGCAACCCTCGGTGTTGCTCCCGCGCCTCGCTCAGCCAGTGAGCGGGAACCGGTCTGCATGTGGGATCCGAACCCTCGGGCGGGAGCGCCGCCGCGCTTCCCAAGCGGCGCACCTATCCAGTGCACCACCGGGCCGGCCCAAAATAAAACAATTTTAATGGTATCTCTTAATTGCCTGATTACCTACTCTAAGGAAAAGTGGCTCTAATTATTAATTATTCCTTTTAAAATACTCTATTTATTAATTAATAATTTCAACACAAAAATATACATATTGGCAATATGGCAAAAACAAAAAAGTCATGACATGTTAGTATCTACCTCTATGTCCTCAGAGAGTATTCTCAGTCTAAGGGTTTCTTTCAGATCCAGAATATCCTCTTCCTGTCTCTTAATCAACACTCTTGTGCTCTCTTCTTTGTCAACCAAAGCAGAGTTGTATTTGCACTGCAACGAAAGTCATAATACAAGAGCTATCTATTTTCTTATCTTTTTGTTGATTAAAATAACAATGAGTCTGAGTTCCAAGGTGATAACCAGATTAACACAAGTTAATTGAATATTTATTCAATATTACTTGTTAAATGAAGGAATGGAAGAATAAAATGCATGAACAGTAAAGAGAAATGGAAAAGTCCCATAAATATCAGTAAAATAAAAGCATCTAGTTTTGTCATCTTTGTCAGGAGACTGCCTTTGGAAATAAACAGAGTGCTGCAAGCTCCCTTTACAGCAGAGGAATGAGGAACATTAACACAAACCTTTGCCTTGACACAAGCACAAGAGGAAGCATCAACATCCAACTTAGATATATGCTGGAGGAATAAGTGGTTACTTTATATAGGAACTCACTCACTTTCTACATAATTAATGTCTCTGAACTTAGGTAAAATGTGTTATTTTTTCTTGAAGCAACTAAGGAACACCATATTAGCCTTAACTGTCACAGGCATTTGTTAACCTCTTGAGGAGTCTGTGAAATGTGTCTCATGTTTAAATTGAACATTTTGTTGGTGACCAAACTTACATTTATGTCCTTCCGTTCTTGTTTCAGGGTTTCTATGGTTTCTGTTTTCTCACAGGTAGATGTTCTTAGCTCCTGGATCTGGTTCATGAGGTCAGCTATAACTTCCTGATGAGGACAGAAACAATATCTTCATACCCAATGACATTAAGGAGGAGATAATTTTTAAATGATAAATCATTTATCTTTCCTAATAACAGCATAAGAAGTCAATTTTATTTTAGCAAAACATCATAGGTCACATTACATTATTATCAATTTATATTTTAATGGCCTTATACTATCTATTTAATCGCTTGCTCTGGTTTTATGAATGAATAGGAGCTGGACATAAAGATTTTATACCCAATTTTATACTTGGACACACATATTATATTTATTATTCTAGTTAAAGTCAACACCAGGGATTTAAGAATTTGTGCCATGGGACTTAGAGTCAAAAATGAAGGGTGAAACTAATATCAGCATCCTAGCTAAAAGGGCAGGATGTTTTTTAGAAACACTGCCATCCAGGGCCGGCCCGGTGGCGCACTCAGTAGAGTGAGGCGCTTGGGAATGCGGTGGCGCTCCCGCTGAGGGTTCGGATCCCATATAGAGACCGGTCCGCTCACTGGGTTGAGCGTGGTGCGGGCGCGACACCGAGGGTTGCAATCCCGTTACCGGTCACGAAAAAAGACAAAGAGGAAAAAAAAAAAGAAACACTGCCATCCAAAGTAGTAAGAGTAGTTTGCACTTGAAGTTATGTGGAAAACTAACTTAAGTGGAAGACCTCTTTCTCTAGAAACCTTGTAGATGAACAAGACCAAACTGCATACAGAAATGCTAGCTATCAGTCACCCTGGAGATGCAAGATGTGGCAGAAGAATTGGATTGGAATATTAAACCAGCATTTAAAAAGAAAATGCACAGAGGGATGTAGCTTCAAACTCCATCTACCTTGTCAGCATCCCTAGTCTTTTCCAGAGAACTGATCACTTTTTCAGTAGCAAGCAAGCTCTCTTCTAGTTTCTGTATTTTTGCCATCTATGGGGAAAAATTAACATTTTTAGAAAAAGAATTAAATCACAAAGTTAATCACAAGGACATAAAAAAACCTAGTTGAAATCTGCTTTTCATAATACAGAGTCTACACTAGGAGTAATACTTGAAATGATAAATTAGGTTGAAAGACAATGATTTTGTCTTTTTTTTTTTAAAGATGACCAGTAAGGGGATCTCAACCCTTGACTTGGTGTTGTCAGCACCACGCTCTCCCACTGAGCAAACCGGTCATCCCTATATGGGATCCGAACCCGTGGCCTTGGTGTCATCATCACCGCACTCTCCCAAGTGAGCCACGGGCCGGCCCAAAAGACAATGATTTTGTGGTCTCTTACAAGACACCATCAACCAGTTATGATTATACCACCTAGGAGTTAGAGAAACAAGAGCTGAAAAATAATACAACCAGCCAAGGGCCAGCCCGTGGCTTACTTGGGAGAGTGTGGTGCTGATAACACCAAGGCCATGGGCTCGGATCCCTAGATAGGGATGGCCGGTTAGCTCACTTGGGAGAGCGTGGTGCTGACACCACCAAGTCAAGGGTTAAGATCCTCTTACAGTCATCTTAAAAAAGAAAGAAAAAAAAAGAACCAGCCAAAAATTCCATCTTTTTATTACTAATTCCCAACAACTGAAAGGTGAAACAGTTTTAATAATAAACCTCTTAGAGATTAGGCATAAAAGTTATAAACTTCAAATTCTACAGTTAAAGTAACAGGAAATTTACCTGCTGCTCACACTTAGCCATCTCTTTCTGTTTCTCTTGACATACAGTCTCAAGAACTTTTAAGATTTCTCTGGAAGAGAAGAATGATCTTTTACTCCTGACTTCAACCAATGGAAACAGGAACTGAGTATGTTAGCACAGAAGAGATTAAAGACAATGCAAATAAACTTTATTAGGCACATACTTGGTATTAGGCATTATATTCCAATGGGCATCAGAACTTTGAACCATTTCTTCAACAGCTAATGAGAATTTTTGTGCCATGACTGTTTTTCTTGAGAGTGTTTACTACTCTCTAATATAGCATACAACATATAGTATTTGTTATTACTTGTCTCCCTGTGCTAGAAGATAAAATCCACAGGGACAGGGATGTTTGTTCACTGTTTTACCTCTATATGTTCTGGCATTCACCAGATCACTTCCTGGCTACTCGGATATCACTAAATATTTGAATGAATGAGTAAATATTAATTGTCTGTAGGCAACTGGATGCATGCGCCACGTTCACCACTGCATACCAGGGCCTAGAAAAGAATCGATCTCATAGTAAGAACTCTTTAAGGATCTACTGAATAAACTAATTGTTCTCATTAGAGTAATAATCAGTCTATTGGCTGAAGCCAAGAGACTCTTTGAGATTACCAAGGAAAAGAACTTGGAGATGCAAGAAAATGGCCTTCCTGCTAAGGTACCAGGAAGAAAAAAGAGCAGCTAGAAAAAGAATAGTAGAGACAGAAATAAAAAGCAGTCTCTACTTTCCAATAATAAAAGAAACAGAAGTCATCTTATTATATATACTGTGACTTATTTACAGAAGGCTCTGAGTTCTGATCACTACTAATTGCTGTTCATTTAAAAGTACCATAGCTAGTTATTAAATGCTTTAAAGGATAAAGTTTCTCTACATAGCCATTTATACAAAAGAACCTGATGTTCATTTTGAAATGCTTAAAAGAAAAATAACTCTTTACACGGTACTAGAAATAAAAAAAGAAATATAAGATAAAGAATGTGGTAGTAAACAATATTCTAGTCAATTAAGTAAAAAAATAAATGGCACTCACTTAGAATTGCTTTCTTTATCTTCTTCAAACTGTAATGACAATTTGTTACTGCGTTCTTTTTCTGCCTCGAAAAGCTCCATCAAATTCTAAAAGATACCGTTACGTTACATTTTAAGTAACTGTTACCAGCAATGTGTGGTCAAAAAAATATATCAAGTACCTTGTATGTGACAGGCACTGTGGGCAAGTATAGGAAGTTAGGGAGAGTTCAGAACAGTCCTTGTCCTACATTCAAGAGAACAGCCACAGATCCAGGCCAAATTCACCAATTACTAATACCCTTCTTAACTTACATTCATATCAGATTTCAGAGTTTCATTTTCTTTTTTGCAGTTTTGGAGTTTTTTTGAAAGTTGGTCAATTTCAAACTTCATTACTTCTTGTAAGTTGTCATAGGAATCCTGTAGGCAGGCTTTGCTCTCAAGCAGCTTTTCATTTTCTAATCTTTATCAGAAAAATATTTTTACAATGGTAAGTATAAACATTTAATGTATTTCTGCTAGTCAATTTATCTGCAGTTCAATTTACCCTACCTACAGACCATTCCCAACTTACATAAGCCTGGACTGATGTAAAGCTCCTCATGGACTTGTGTGAAATGTCCATGATGCATAAACATGTAAGCCACACTGGAACACAGGGTAGTTTGATGGGGATAGAAAAGATAGGGGGGAGTGTAAGCCCACAGCCATCACTTTCTCATTCTCTCTCCTGTGGTTTCAACCGTACATATTTAACTGATTCACAATTTATAGACCCATTTAAAGGTTTCCAGACCTAATCCTCATGTCAGCTAGGCACTGGCTGTTATTTTCCAAGTTTTGTTGATAGCTCAACTCCAACTATTCATCACATATTCTCTCAGCTCCAGGAAGGATTTTTTAAGAAGGCAAATGTGGCTTCAATCTGAGCAAGAGAGAAAATTCCCTCAGCAAGAACTATCTGCTACTTTCCTGGTTTTCGTCCTCTGTTTCCTTCCCCAATATACTGTGGGCATACCCAAGTATATCAGGGCGCAGTGAAGAACTAGCAATCAATCTAAACTGTGGACCATCCAAAAGAGATGTCCTAGCTTATCTACAGAAGGTTATTAGGCATGGAACATCTGTTGTACTAACTCAAAGCAAAGCAGAAGCAGCAAATTACAAAGTGGTATACATCAATTGCTAAAGACAGATGTACAGGCAATAGATGGTAGGGGAGGGGAGCAAATCTATAAATTTATGGTATAAACTCTGTATATGAAGTAGGCAAAATAATCCGAGAAACACATAACAGTGCTGTGCTGTTTAATTCAGAAGACTTAACAAACTTTGAGTGTCACGATAGAGTATAAGCAGTTCAATAAATGATGTACTCAATGTTAATGGGGAGACACTGAGAAAAATTAAATTGTGTCCAACATATTTAAAAAGCTAGGAAGAGCTCAATACTTTTAAGATAGAATTTAAGTACATGAATAACATCGTAGATTCTTAATATTTTTGATCTAATTCATCTCTGACAGGTAAACGCAAGGAAATTAAGATCCAATGAAATTAGTGGAGTGACTTAAAAAAAAAAAAAACTGCATAAAATTAGTTGTGGTAGAGGCAAGATTAGATCAGTAATTCAGAAGTTAAAACAAGTCCCAGGTGTAAGAAGAGACAACAGTGCATCTGTGATAAATTATCAATAAATTACCTATTTTTTTTAACTAGTTGAGTTGGGTTTGTAACACTTGCACTTCAAGTAGTCCTGGGTTTCAGGCCAATCAGGCAACCTGATAAGTGGCCTTGATGTTGGAAAAATGGCCCAGGGTGGTAGAGGCCATGATGACCCAGACTGCACATCCTTCTCTAAAGAGAAAGAAGTGAGTCACACAGTGGCTGATGGTGGCCATGAAGGAATGTGGGCCTAGAGCCACCAAACTGATTTTTCAAAAGGATGCTGAAATACAGACTTTTATAGGAAAATACTCAATTTTTAAAATGATATGTTTTTTTTAAAACCATGCTGAGCAGGCCCAATAAAAACATGTGTATGGGCAGATTTTGGTCCACAGATCTCAAGTTTTCTTCCTTTATTTCAATTCCTTGTGTATCCAGAAAACATTCAACAGCTACAGTTTAATCTTTGCAACTTCTATAAAAATTAAATTCAAGGTTGCCTATCAGCAGCTTTTTTAGAGGGAGCTTATATTCATGATATCACATTCAAAAGATCCATTATTAAATTATGGCCATAGACACAGGAGATATTATCAAAAACACAAAATGGTTTTCAATTATGTTATACAAAAGGTTGAAATTAGCAAGAAGAAAAAAGAAAACAAACAATTTACATCTTAGATTATTTTTGTTTCAAGATTACCAGCACCTGACCAACCAACCAGCCAGCCTCTGGAGTTACTGTGGACAATGGTGACAGCTATTGTTTTGGTATACCTCATACTGTCCCTTCTTCTAGTAAGAGCACACTATTCCCTCCAGAGCAGGCAAATCACCTATGTTGGGCCAATGCCACCTCAAACCCCTGGTAGGTGACTGGTCCAAAAGTGAGATGACTCAAGCAAAACCAATTTAAATTTTCTCTGGGACTAATACTTGGCTGTTAGGAGAGAGACTTTCTATGCAGGGGTTGTTAGGCTGGGAGCCAGAATAGCTGTCTGAGGCAATCTCTTCCCTGTCACGTAGAGGAAAGTCCTCAATATTAGGAGAGAATAAGAGCAACACAGAGATGAATAGAGCTGAGAGAGAGAACCCTGAAAATATTGCTTGTCCCTGAAACCAAAATCACCTCTGGGGCTTTCCAATATCGTGAGCCAATAAATTACCTTTTTTGTTTGTTTAACTAGTTTGAGTTGGGTTTATAACACTTGCACTTCAAGTAGTCCCAGGTTACAGCTAATCAGGCAGCTTGAAACCACAACAGAACTCTACCTGACGTTATCTAGTTGAAGCTGTATATGCATGTGTTTTTCGGAAAGTTTGTTGAGTTCTTTCTCTTGACTCTCTTTGAATGAACTATATTCCAATTTCAACAAAGAAAGCTCCTTGTCAGCAGAATGAAGAACTGCTCGCAGGTCATGCACCTCACTTTTCAAAACTAAAAAACAAACAAAACAAATCCTCAACAGGTTTCTTTACAAGTATTTTTGTAAAGTAGGCAAATAAATTTGATGGGTACTCTTCTCATAATCAGCAAAAACAAGTTTAAGAGACCATTTTAAGGAAAGATGTTGATCAAGTAAGTGGTACCTAGGAGCACTGAGATTTCTGTTTTCTTCCTCTCCCTTACTTATGATTTTTGGTATATTTCTACTAAAAAAGGAAGAGTTAAGATCTGTCCCTGACTTGCAGGTCACTTGACTCTTCTAAAATTCTCCTGTTGAATGTGCATCAAAATTCTTAATATAAAAAAAAGTAAAATAAAATAAGAGACTTAACATATTGTAAGTGACCTATCTTAGTTGGGCCGGCCCAGTGGCACACTGGATAGTGCGCCGCTTGGGAAGTGCGGTGGCGCTCCCGTCCGAGGGTTCGGATCCCACTCCCTTACTTATGATTTTTGGTATATTTCTACTAAAAAAGGAAGAGTTAAGATCTGTCCCTGACTTGCAGGTCACTTGACTCTTCTAAAATTCTCCTGTTGAATGTGCATCAAAATTCTTAATATAAAAAAAAGTAAAATAAAATAAGAGACTTAACATATTGTAAGTGACCTATCTTAGTTATTAAAAATCCCTTGCAAATGTACCAGAACTTTCCAACATGGGTTAAACACTTCTCGTCTTCAAAGAAACTCCATTGGAAATCAAATTAGATAACTTTTTAGATCAAAGAAAATAGAATGGCCGTCTTTTTTTGTTTTAGCTTTATTATAAACTACTGCAAATACTTTGATGAAGGGAGAAATAAACTGAAAAAACAGAATTAAATGATACTACCACATGTACAAATATGAGCAAGTATATAATTTATACTTTATTTCTCAATATTAAAACATTCACCTTATGAATTCAAGTATCATTTGTGGACAATCCTGGAGAAAATTACCTTTTATGATCCATTACTGTTACTTACTACTGCCATGCAATCTTGAGTCTGGCTGTTTAACAACAAACAAAACAACCACCCGAAAATGATGAGAGAATTCAAAAATTAAAATTTTGACTAACTTGTAAAATGCCTCTGTAACTAAATGTGCTTATCTCCCAGGGCCCCCAGAACTCTGCCTAGTTAATAATCAACTGCCTGTAGGCATTTCTGCTTTTGTAATCTCGCAAGCCTGCCCTGCTTGTATTTCTAATTTTGCCTGTTCACCTAAGTCACATGGCTGAAAAGAAATTAAAACCAACAGCTGTTTGTCTAAGATCTAAGTTAAACTTAAGTTTATGGCCTATAAAAACCCTGTCAAACTCATGTTCATGGTCCCAAGATTTCAGAACAAGAGTTCACCTGGGTCCCGTGCATAATAACCCTTCTGACTCTCCTACCTTCTGAGCGTCTGGAGTCTTTCCTGCCAAGTTTGTTCCACAATATTTCTGGTGCATTGGCCAGGAAGTGAATTGGACAAGAAACGAACAGACCGGCCCCTTGAGCTGCCAGCCTGTGCAGGGCTGCCTGGAGGATCGGCGGGACCCTGGGAACTAAGGAGGCATCGCCTGGCCAGCTTGCTGGGACTATGGAAAGTAGGACCTTGCTGATCCAGAAGGCTGCCTGTCCAGCCAGGCTCCATGGAGGGAAGGACCAATCAGACCTGTACAGCCTCCAGAACAGGCAGGTCCCCCCAATCCTTTAGTGCAGTTCAGGCCTGCCTCTGGGTGGAAGGGGAGCTTGATCACCTCCCAAAAGGGTCCCTTCAAGGGCCCGGCTGGGGACGTCCATCTGGGTAAAAGACTTCAGGCTGAAGTTCTGTGTGGGACCTTGTTAAGGTCCATGTGGTTCAGGGTCTTGTCATGAGACTCCTCTCTGTTCTGGATGTCCATCTGGGTAAACTAAGTCAGGATTGGGGAAGGGAAAGGTACCTTAATTTCTGTGTGAGTGTGTGAGTGAATGTGAAATATCTATGGCACCAAGTGATAAATGCGGTGTCTGAGTGGGCCCAATGGCCTCTGCAAGGAGCACAGCCAGGTGGACACCTGTGTGGTCTTCCTTCTCCTTTGGGAGAAGGGGACACCCCTCCCTTGTTCGCCTCACACCACCAACACAGGGTGGGATTGGGTGGATGGTACATGTGACTAGAGACCTGATAGTTAACGTCTAAAAGGGAGTTCTGTCTCTGAGCCTTGGGCCGTAAATCTTTTGAAGTGATCAGCGTGGCCCTCCTGCCCACCAACACTAAGTCCCTCTTTTCAGTCCTTTGTTGCCAACTGAGGGACTACCCTGTACGCCAAGACTTAACAGAAGCCGCAGAGGACTTAAGCCAAGGGGGAATCTCTAGAAAATGGTTTAAAGGGTACCTCACAGACCTTTTCTGGGTATACCTGCTCTGTCACGAGCCCGCCATTCCCCATTCTTATTATATTAGCAGTGGCTACAAGGAGGACTGGGCAAAGGGGGCAGTGAGACTCGGTGCTGCCCTAGAACACCTAAACCAAACACAGGGGCCCCCTGCTTTGCAAGACCTTGCAGTCCGGGCCCTCCTGGAAGGTCCCAAATCCCACATTAAGTGGGAGTTACACTGCTTCCACGAGTGGAGGCATCATCAGTATTTGGGTTATAAGAAAGGGAAGAAATCTAAAAACAATGGGAGCAAGTCAGTCAAAGCCTACCATCCTTGAATGTATGCTGAGAAACTTTCTGAAGGGGTATTTCGGACCTATGAAGTTAAAATGACCCCTGGAAAGCTCCGGACCCTGTGTGAGGTAGAATGGCCTGGTTTTGGTGTAGGATGGCCCTCAGAAGGGACACTGAGTCTCCAGAAGGTCTGTACGGTTTATGAGATTATTACTGGAGAACCAGGGCACCCAGACCAGTTTCCATACATAGATTCCTGGCTGACTGTACCTATGACTCTACCACCTTGCACCCAATTCTGACTTCATAAGGGAAAAAGTAAGGTCCTCATTGTACAAGTGGCACAAAAGCCAGAATGAGAACAAGAAAAGCTAAAAAGTAAAAACCTATATATCAGGGGAGCCCAGAAGAACTCATGCCACCACCATATCCTGCTCCTTCAGGGGCACACGGCCCTAGGCATCCCTTGCCAGACAGCCCCCTGGTTTTGGTCCTGACAGCCCTACCAGCATTGCCACCAGAGAGTCCAGAAAGTCCAAAGAGTCTCGAACCAGTGCGGAGGTGACTCTGCTCAGCCCAACAGGTTTTGGTCCTCCAGATGCCCCTGCGGGAGACCCAAGGCCCACAACAAATCAATCCAGATGGTACTGTACAGCCAGGGTGCCCTCTCTTCTACTACCAACCTTTTACAACCACAAATCTTTTGAATTGGAAACATTATACTCCATCATATTCAGAAAAACCCCAGGCTCTGACCAGCCTTCTGGAGTTGATTTTCCTCACTCACCAGCCTACCTGGAAAGACTGCCGTCAGCTACTCCTAACTGTCCTCAGCATAGAAGAAAGATGACGCATCCTGATAGGAGCCAGGCAGTGGCTTGTTGTTGCAACAACAAGCACCCACAGCCGTGCTGGACCCCGAGGCCTGGGTCAGAGATGCTGCACCAGATGCGGCTCTGGATTGGGACTACAATGAAGAAGAGGGGAGAAACCAACTCCACTGATATATAGGTTTTATTTTTTAGCTTTTCCTTCTCTAAGGGCTGAGAGCTGGGGCCAGGAAACCCACCAACATGTCAAAAACAACCATTGTGACCCAGAAGATGGACGAATCGCCTACAGAGTTCTATGAGAAACTATGCAAGGCCTTCCGGATCTACACGCCATTTGATCCTGAAGCAGCCAAAAATCAGTGAACGATCAATGCAGGCTTTGTGGCCCAGTCTTGTGACGACATCCGCCACAAGCTTCAGAAGCTGGAAGGCTTTGCAGGGATGAATGCAACACAGCTCCTAAAAGTAACCAACAAAGTGTTTGTCAACCAAGACCAAGAGGCTCAGAAAGAGGCGGATACACGCCTGAGGCAAAAGGCGGATACACGCCTGAGGCAACAGGCGGGACTTCTGGCAGCAGCTCTCAACCTGGATCAAAGCTCTGCACTGGAGAAAAGGAAGAATTCCTGCTAGGGAGGGCGGATGCCCTTAAAACCCAATCAATGCACTTTTTGCAGGCAGCTGGGCCACTGGAAAAATGAAGGGGGGAAAAGTACCAATCAACAACCCAAAACAAAGCTCATGCTGAGAAAAAGAAATATGAGCCTGAACTGGCAAGCCAAGAACTCCAGGACCTCATTGGCCTGGCAGGGATAGTCTCAGATTAGGAAAGACTGGGTTCCTTGCCCCTAGGCAAACGATGGTAGGGGGCCAACCCATGACCTTCTTGGTGGACATGGGAGCAGAACATTCAGTATTCACAAGCCCAGTGGCCCCATTCTCAGGGTGAAAGACTACCATTGTTGGTGCTACAGGGACACAAGTAAATCGGTCATTCTGCAAAGCCCGAACCTGCCACCTCGGGGGTCACAAGGTGATTTGTGAGTTCCTTTATTTGCCTGACTGCCTGGTACCCCTGCTAGGAAGAGACTTACTGAGAAAACTAGGGGCACAAATAACTTTTACACCCAAAGAAGCAGCTCATTTAACCGAGTAATCAGGAAACTCTAATAATGGCTATAACAGTGTCTAGAGAGGAAGAATGGCACTTGTACACTGAAGCTAAAAAAGGCTCAAACACAAGACCATCGGAACTCTTATGAAACTATTTCTTTAAAGACTTTCCATCTGTTTGGGCCAAATTTGGACCCCCAGGTATGGCAAAAAAAAACATGCCCCAATAATAATAGAACTGAAACCAGGGGCCACAACAGTCAGAGTGAAGCAATACCCAGTCCCATGGGAAGCTCAGCTGTGAATTCAGGAGCACATCCACCAGTTGCTAAAAGCAGGCATCTTGGTGGAATGTCAGTCACCCTGGAACACACGCTTGTACCAGTCAAAAAGCCCAACGGAAGGGGGTACCGTCCAGTTCAGGATCTGCGAGCTGTGAACAAGGTGGCTGTTACTCTGTTACCACACTGTACCCAATCCCTACACGCTCCTGAGTTTGCTCCCCATGCAGGCCAAATGGTTCACTTGCCTTGATCTCAAGGATGCCTTCTTCTGCCCCCGACTGGCACCAGTCAGCCACTATTTGCCTTTGAATGGAAAAACCCCCGGACAGGAAGGAAAACTCAATTAACCTGGACCAGGGTGCCTCAAGGGTTCAAAAACTCACTTACACTCTTTGGAGAGGTGCTAACTTCAGACCTCTTTCCAGGGTACAAATTAAATTGCACCCTGCTTCAATATGTAGATGACATCCTCCTGGCTAGCCCTACACAGGAAAACTGCTGGAAGGTAACGAGGGCCCTCCTAAGTCTGCTTGCTGACTTAGGATATCAAGTGTCACAGGAAAAGGCACAAATTTGCCAACAGAGAGTTATGTACTTAGGGTACCACATCTCTGAAGGACACCACTCACTGGGGATAGAAAGGAAACAAGCTGTTTGCACCATATCCTGACCAGACACTAAGAGAAAGGTTCAAGAGTTCCTTGGGGCAGCCAGATTCTGTTGAATCTGGATACCTGGATATTCAGAAAAAGCTAAGCCCCATATGAGGCAATCAAAAGGGCTGAAAAGGAGCCTTTAGTATGGGACCCAAAACAGGAACATGCATTCTTGGAAATTAAAACTCTACTAACCCAGGGTCCTGCTCTTGGAATTCTGGATATAACTTGGGACTTTAATCTCTTTGTACACGAGAGGGATCATATGGCCTTGGGGGTTCTCACCCAGACTATAGGGCCTGGGCAGAGATAGGTGGCATGCTTGTCCAAACAACTGGATACCATGGCAGATGGCTGGCCACCCTGCCTACAGGCCCTGGCAGCCACTGTCGCTTTAATCCAGGAAGCAAACAAACTTACTTTGGAACAAAATCTCAAATGTAAAGGTCCCACATGCAGTGACCACCTTGATGAACAGTCAGAGGTACAAATGGGTGACTAACTCCAGAATGACTCATTACCAGGGCCTCCTCTGCAAAAACCCCCAGGTGCGACTTGAGACAGTACAGACTCTAAATCCAGCTACGCTCCTGCCTGCCAAGCCCAGCCCTCCAAACCACAATTGTGAAGAACTGATAGGTGAAACCTACTCCAGCAGACCTGATTTGACGGACCTGCCTTTGACTAATCCAGAAATGAAACTGTTCACATATGGGAGCAGCTACATCAAGGAGGGACAACAAAAG
This sequence comes from Galeopterus variegatus, assembly GCF_000696425.1. NCBI lineage: Eukaryota > Metazoa > Chordata > Mammalia > Dermoptera > Cynocephalidae > Galeopterus > Galeopterus variegatus. The sequence continues at coordinate 243,462 of NW_007726418.1, read as the reverse complement.
TCTTGATATGCAGTAACAACTCATAAAAAAATAATAGAGGCAAAGCCCCTGCCCCAGTGTTGGTCAGCACAACGGGCAGAATTATGGGCACTTATTCAGGCACTCAGATTCTCAAAAGGGAAGCGAGTCAACATTTATACTGACTCAAAATATGCCTTTGCAACCCTGCATATCCATGGGGCCCTATATAAAGAAAGAGGCCTGCTAACGGCAGGAGGAAAAGCAATCAAAAACAAAGAAGAAATTCTGGGCTGGCCCGGTGCCGCACTGCTACAGTGCGCCGCTTGGGAAGTGTGGCGGCGCTCCCGCCAAGGGTTCGGATCCCACATACAGACCGGCCGCTCACTGGCTGAGCAAGGAGCGGGGGCAACACCGAGGGTTGCGATCCCGTTGCTGGTCCCAGTCCGGTACGGGCGTGACACTGAGGGTTGCGATCCGTTGCCGGTCACGAAAAAAAAAAAAAAACAAAGAAGAAATTCTTCAGCTTCTTGAGGCAGTCTGGGACCCTACCTGAGTGGCAGTTATCCACTGTAAAGGCCATCAAAAGGACATTGACAGGATCAGCGAAGGAAACTGACTGGCTGATCAGGCAGCCAGGAAAGCAGCTGCCCAAACAGGATCTTCTAAAAGCCTGGAAGAAACTGCCAAGATCATGCTGGTACTGGAAATGGCACAGCAGATGAAATATACAAAAGAAGATCAATGGGCAGAGAGGGAAGGTGGGATTAAGACTCCTAAAGGATGGTGGTAGCTCCCAGACTATCGACGGATGAACCACTGGCTAGTTCTAGAGTATCACAAACTGACACACTGGGGAAAGATGGCTCTAGAGACCATGCTGAGTCGCTACTACTTCATCCCAAAATTAGCCTCTCTCTTTGCCCAGATCAGCTCACGATGCCTGACTTGCATCCAAAACAACGCCAAGCGAGGACCAAGCCAGCTACTGGAATATAGCCAGTTTGGACCTCGCCCTTCGAGGACTTGGTAATCAACTTTACCGAAGTAAAGCCCTGCAAAGGCTACAAGTACTTGTTGGTGACAATATGCACCTACACTGGATTGAGTGAGGCACTGCCCACAAGGATCAAGCAAGCCCAAGAGGTTATAAAGGCCCTCTTAAAAGAGGTGGCTCCAAGATATGGGCTCCCTTTAACTATAGGGTCTGACAATGGACCAGCCTTTGTTGCGGAAGTTGTCCAAGGACTGGCCAAAATGCTGGGAATAAAATGGAAACTTCAAGCAGCATACAGGCCACAAAGCTCAGGGAAAGTGGAGCACATGAACCGGACCCCGAAGACCACATTAGTTAAGTTCTGCCAGGAAACAGGGCTCCCTTGGATAGATATGCTTCCCTTGGCCCTGTTACGAGTCTAATGCATGACAGGGCCAACAGGATACTCCACCTTCAAAATTATGTATAGAAGACCACCCCTACTCATAGCCAGACTACAAGGGGACCCCCAGCAGCTGGGAGAAATGGAACTGACACAATACCTGCAGTCACTGGCTAAAACTCTCAAACAAATAAATAAAACAGTTTTAGAACGGGCCCCTATCCCCTTAGGGAGTTAGGCCCATCAGTTTCAGCCCAGTGACATGGTATGGGTAAAAGATTGGAAAAAGGCTCTGCTAAAGCCTACCTGGGTGGGGCCATACATAATTGTACTAACTACCCCTACTGCAGTTAAAGTTGCAGGGCAGACTCCCTGGATCCACCATATGTGAGTGAGACAGGCAGCCTCCCCAGATGGCACCACCTCCTGGTCTGCAAAGGTTGATCCTTCAAACCCACTCAAGGTTTGGTTCCAGAGGTGTTCCCCCAGTGATTGTCATTGCCCTGTTCTGGCCACTCCAGAAGCTAAATTGTACTAACTACCCCTACTGCAGTTAAAGTTGCAGGGCAGACTCCCTGGATCCACCATATGTGAGTGAGACAGGCAGCCTCCCCAGATGACACCACCTCCTGGTCTGCAAAGGTTGATCCTTCAAACCCACTCAAGATTTGGTTCCAGAGGTGTTCCCCCAGTGATTGTCATTGCCCTGTTCTGGCCACTCCAGAAGCTGGTTGATCCACACACGGCCGAAGCCTGAGGAATTTGTATCACAGGACATGATAAGTATTTGTAATCCTTTGCCACTTGGTTTTGTTATACTGCTTGCTTTAGTATTTACTGTATTTCTAGTGTCCACTACCCCAAAAGACTGGAGTAATATAGAAAAGGTTGGCCTAGCACTCCTGTACTTATTAGTGATAGGAAGCCTATTAGGCAGTTTCAGGTGGCAGTGTGTTTCTTAAATCAAACCTCCTCCCTTTTCAGGCAAGGAAGGGTTAAAAATGAATCTCAGCCTACTACTGCTACTGACCTTACCAATCTGGCATTCCGAGGGGCACCTCTCATACTGTACTCTATAAGAGGTCGACAGGGTGTTCCTCCACCAGAATCATGCTATCAGCCACAAATGCCTCAAACTTGTGGGACACTCGAATGAGATGCTTTTCAGGGCATATATCCCATACAGGTTTACTTAAAAAATAACAAAGAATGTGACCAAATTCGCTATTTCACCTCAAACTATTATTGTTGGCTCCCTTTTTTGCTCCTCCCAAATTGTACACCCAAACTGTCGTTGGCCTAAACGCTTGCTGGAAACAGAAAAAGAACTGTCAAGGGCCCAACCAGAAACTTTATTGGACCTGCACTCTCCAAGGCTACTCTTAACTGTTGGGAAGGCAAAAATTATGGAGATAGACGTGAGGATCCAATCAGCCCAATTAAAGAGGGGCCTAATCAAGTCTTAACCCAGAGGCTTCAGATACTAAGAAACAACTCTAATGTTAGTCACAATAAATCAGACATTGACCAAGTATTAGATGTTGTCCACCACCTCCTAAATATCTCTAATCCTGCTTTGGCTAAGGACTGCTGGCTCTGCCTGCCCAAGACACCTCGTCATGTTGCCATCCCAATAAGTGGCTTCAATATCTCAAAGGGAAACTCAAGTCAATTTAACACAGCACAAGAGCACAGGCTTACAAACATAATCATGACACTCAGGGCTCCACGGTGCATTCAGAACCAAGGAGAGGCCCTAAAGGTGGGCTATTTAACAAAAAAACAATGTAACAATATCAATAGCATCTCCACCTCTGAACACTCTGAGCCCTGGTGTCGGAAGTACAGAAAGGTACTTTCCTCGTGTGTGGAAGTTCTGCCTATCAATATCTCCCTGCAGACTGGGCAGGAGTCTGCACATTAGCTTCCACCATCCCTGAGGCAGATACTGTCCCAGGAAACCAATCTCTCACTGTTCCCCTTGGGACACATGTCAGAAAAAAGAGCAATCCCCCTCACTATTCCTTTGCTAATTGGTTTGGGAATAACTGCTGGGATTGGAACAGGGGTTAGAGGGATAGCACACTCTGCAACCTCCTATTATAAACTGACCAAAGATTTCTCTGAAGATATGGAGCAAGTGGCCAACTCCCTGGCAGCATTACAAGGCCAGGCAGACACCTGGCAGAAGTGGTCCTCCAAAATAGGCGAGGATTAGACTGACTTAGTGCAGAGAAAGGGGGGCTATGCCTTTTCCTTAATGAAGAATGCTGTTTTTATGCCAACAAGTCAGGAATAGTTAGAAACATAATCCAACAACTAAAAGAGTGCCTGACCAAGAAAAGTCTGGAATTAGAACAATCCTGGTTTTCTTGGGCAAACACATGGAACTGGTTATCCTGGGTTTTGCCATTTGCTGGGCCAGTGATAATGATCTTTTTAGTCCTCCTGTTTGCCGCATGCATTCTAAATTGCCTTGTCAGGTTTGTTTTGGATCGTTTACAGTCAATCAAATTTCAAATGATACTGTCACCCCAAGAATACTCTTACATGTTACTAAAAGATAAAGAGTCTGTAGGTGATGCTCCTTCTGAAATTTAGAAAGAGTATCAAAGGGGGGAAGTGATGAGAGAATTAAAAAATTAAAGTTTTGACTAACTTGCAAAATGCCTCTGTAACTGAATGTGCTTATTTCCCAGGGTTCCCAGAACTCTGCCTAGTTAATAATCAACTGCCTGCAGGCATTCTGTTTTGTAATCTTGCTAGCCTGCCCTGCTTGCATTTCTAATTTTGTCTGTTCACCTAAGTCACATGGGTGAAAAGAAATTAAAACCAACAGCTGTTTGTCTAAGATATAAGTTAAACCTAAGTTTATGGCCTATAAAAAGCCTGTCAAACTCATGTCCATGGTCCCAGGATTTCAGAACGAGAGTTCACCTGGGTCCCGCGCATAATAAACCTTCTGACTCTCCTTCCTTCCGAGCATCTGGAGCCTTTCTTGCCAAGTTCATTCCACAACAAAAACACAGAACAACATTTATTTAAATAACCAAAAAGATACCGAGTTACAGTATTCCTTAAGGTTACAAAGCTCCTAATTGTTCAAACTTACAGTCATTCTTAGTTTGAGAGTCTCGAAGCTGCTTTTCAAGAATATTCATCTGTGAGAGATGTTCTTGCTGCTGCTTGGTCCCATCAGTTCTTTCTGATGAGAAAAACTTTGGAAAAGAGATAAATTCACTGGAAAAAAAATACTGGCATATAAAGACACACTCCAAATCATTAACTTGTTTCTGTTTTTAAAGTCTAGTTTTAAGGTCTCTTACCAGAAGAAAATTGGCTGTCCCCATAAACTACAGTGAAGATGATCAACAAAGGATCACTGCAATAATGAGGACTGTCACCTTGCATTCTTCTAAACAAATAGCAAGGGATCCATTTGCACTATCAACTAAGTTGGCCAGAATTCAGAATTCTGTCTCATTATCAGAGCAGTATGCTTAGTAACCAAGTAGAGAATACAACTCAGATAAGCCTTGATTAAAGCTTTGTGAAGTCATTTTCTTCCTGTAATACTCTTACGTTGAGGATTTGTTTCACACATTTTCTGATGCCATGGTTTTGGTCTCACCTCCTGCATTTGGGTAGAATGATGTTCCAAGTTGTCAACATGCTGCTGAAGCTTTAGGTTTTTATGCTCTTCCTCATCCAACTGTACTTGAAGAGCATTCATTTGTTCCTGCAACACAAAAACTTCATTCATCAAAAATTATTTTAATGAAATTCTCAAACATTCCACCATTTCTTCTGCATTAGAAACAAAAAAATAAAACAAAACAAACTCAAAACCTCATATGAATAAAGGAATCAAAGGCCTTTTTGGAGCCAGAAAACTACTTCTCCAAAGGCTACATACTAATGATTTCTCATGTTGCAAAATTATACTTGTAGTCTGTCAAAATGGATAATTTGAAACACAAAGGAAAAAAGTGATTAAAATTAAAATCCTAGATTACATCATAAAGCCATCTTGAGACATCTAAGAAGCTTCCTCAGGGTTGCAAGGGGTCACCTCACCAGTCAGATCTCCATGGCCAGGATTGGGCAACTTACTGGGAGCTGGGGTGGTCTTGCCCACTCCAAGTTTTACTGGACAGTAGAAAAACTTATTTTAAAAATTACCAAACCACCAAAATTCTGATATAATCAAATTTCACATGTTATTCCAAACACACTAAAAGCTGTCTAAAATGTGATCTATAATAAGATTCTTTCAACTCTTTCAACTTTCTTCAGCACTGTATCATATAAAGCAGTTCTTTGAAGCTAGCGGCAAACTGATCATTTTACAATGAGGGAACCAAAGCCCACGGAGACTCTCTGCAGAATGACTTGCTAAGGACTGCAAAGCAAATTAAAAGAACAAGAGTGAGGGGCTGGCCTGGTGGCGCACTGCTACAGTGCACCGCTTGGGAAGCATGGCGGCGCTCCTGCCGAGGGTTCGGATCCCACATACAGACCGGCCGCTCACTGGCTGAGCGAGGTGCGGGTGCAACACCGAGGGTTGCGATCCCGTTGCCAGTCCCGGCCCGGTATGGGCGCGACACCGAGGGATGCGATCCGTTGCCGGACACGAAAAAAGACAAAAAGACAAAAAAAAAAAAGAACACCCGGTATGGGTGCGACACTGAGGGATGCGATCCGTTGCCGGACACGAAAAAAGACAAAAAGACAAAAAAAAAAAAGAACAAGAGTGAGGTGATTTCCAAGCCAGGGACCTATACGCAACCACACTTAAAAAGATATGATTTTAATATTAAGCAGTTTAGACACTGCAAATTATAGGGAGTTAAAATGACGAAGTAAATTTACTTAAATGAATGTGCAACTATTTATTTTTCCTAAACTAAACATTACCTGCACTGTTCTAAGCTCTTTAGAAATGGCTTCAAAAGCTTGCTCATTCATCTCAGGTGGAACTGTCTCACTTGATATATCATTATCTAATCTGCTAGAATTCTGAGTGCATATAGAGCTGAAGCTCCCCATTTCAGGGCTTAATTTTGGTACTGGTCGAGAATGAAGTTGATATGCCTTGGCTGGTGTGTTTATAATCTGCAGGAAAAATGATTATGAAAAACAACATTAGCATACATGAAAAAAATAGTATATATAGTAATTTTGTGAACAAAAAGGATAAAAAAATTCTATTCATCAAAAGAAAAAAAGTATCCTTGAGAAACAGCATAGAATGCCCAAGTAAAAATAAATCTATCAATTCAATGCAGTCCCAAGCAAAATTCTAATATGATTTTTAAAAATAAAACTTAAGAAACTGATATCTATGTTCATAGAAAGAATAAATGTGCAAGAAGTGACAATTAAAAAGAGTGCAAATTAGGGAGACTTCCCCATCCAATATGAAAATACATAATAAGATTATGGTCTATAAAACTATGCATTATTAGCATAAATATAGTCAAATAGAACATTAGAAAAAAATACAAAGTTCAGAAATAGAATAATTTAGGTGGAAATTTCAAATTAGTGAGAAAAACATGGGTTATTAAAAAAAATTAAACCAAAAAGAACCAAAGCTATTTCTCATATCATTCAAAAATAAAACAACAGATGCATGAACACCTCAATGTAAAAGCAAGATTAAAGGGGCCGGCCCAGTGGCGCACTGGTACAGTGCACCGCTTGGGAGTGTGGCGACGCTCCCGCCGAGCGTTCGGATCCCACATACAGACCGGCCGCTCACTGCCGGAGCAAGGTGCTGGCACAACACCGAGGGTTGCGATCCCGTTGCCGGTCCCGGCCCCGGCCCGGTACGGGCGCGACACTGAGGTTTGCGATCCGTTGCTGGTCACGAAAAAAGACAAAAAGGAAAAAAAATAAATAAATAAAAATAAAAAATAAAAGCAAGATTAAAGGCATAAAAGAAGTCACAAAGATCAATAAACCTGGCTACATCAAAATTTTAAAACTTCTTGGCCAGCCCGGTGGCGCACTCGGTAGAGTGCAGCGTTTGGGAGCACGGCGGCGCTCCCGCCGAGGGTTCGGATCCCATATAGAGACCAGTCTGCTCACTGGTTGAG
>NW_007726418.1:222316-235024 GCF_000696425.1 Galeopterus variegatus | reverse complement strand
GGTGCTCCCGCAGAGGGTTCGGATCCCATATAGAGACCGGTCCGCTCACTGGTTGAGCACGGTGTGGGTGCGACACCGAGGGTTGCGATCCCGCTACCGGTCACAAAAAAAGACAAAAAGGAAAAAAAAAGAAAATGTGGTATATCTACACAATGGAATACTACTCTGCTATAAAAAAGAATGAAATACTGCCATTTGCAACAACATGGGAGGAACCTAGAGAAAATTAAATTAAGTCAAACGAGTCAGGCATAGAAAGAGAAATATCACATGTTCTCACTTATTTGTGGGACCTAAAAATAAATAAATACACAAATAAACTGGGGGGGGGAGAAGACACAACATTACAATTCCTTGAAGTTGATACAGCAAGCAAACAGATATGAGGTTGTTGCGAGGGAGGAGGGAGAAGGAGGAGGGAGAGAGGTTTAGGTAATGGGCTACAATAATCAATCACATTGTATACTGACAAAATAAAATTTATAAATAAATAAATAAATAAATAAAAACTTTGCCTAAACATGTAAATAACATAAATGCCCAATTATCAATATTAACACTATAGCAAATGCACATTTTTAGGTAATGGGCTACAATAATCAATCACATTGTATACTGACAAAATAAAATTCATAAATAAATAAATAAATAAATAAAAACTTTGACTAAACATGTAAATAACATAAATGCCCAATTATCAATATTAACACTATAGCAAATGCACATTAAAATAGGTGAGCATGCATGTATATATACTTTACCTAGTTAGTTCTTTGAATTCTTCATATTCTTGCTTTGAATTATTCAGCTCTGTCTGAATTTGCAGGAGTTGTGCTTTTAACCTCTCAGTGTTTGCAAATGAACATGGTTCTCTTGGAGCTTTAGCAGGAAATCCTTGCTGAGCTGATAATAAGGAAACAATCTCAGTCTTTGAAAAACAAAAATGGCTAGTTAGCTCAGTTGGTTAGAGCACAGCCTTGCAACAAACACCAAGAACAAAGGTTCAGATACGCTTACCAAGCAGTTGCCAAAAAAACAAAAAAGCAACAACAAAAAAACACATTTTCTAAGTTCTTTGGTTAGGTATCAATTTTGAGGCACAAGGATGAAATATGAGAAATGGGTTGGAAGGTGGGACCTAAAATACAAGAGTTTATTACTTAGCAGGAGACATGGGATGCCACATAGTATCCCAAATAGGTTTAGAATTCATGTTTAAGAAGCACAGAGAGCCTCTGGTTGAGGCAGCGGAACAGACAGTCCCCAACATCACCCTCTCCCACAAATCAACCAATTTACAACTATAGGAACGACAGCCAAGCTGGGGCTGCCAGAGCTCAGAGGAAGAGGAGGAGAGACCTACAGGTTCTTGAAAGCAGGAGAAGCCATGATGGATCGCTCCTACCATTTCAAATTCTGGCCGGTTCAGGGCTGGAGCTGGTGAGTGCAGAGAGCAAGAGCTGGCAAAAGCTGCTGCTGTGCCCTTCCTATGAAGTTGCTTGGAGGCGGCAGGGGAAAAGAGGGCCTTGGTGGCCCTCAGGCCAGCAAGACCACTAACAGGGTTCCCGTGGACCCATGTAGGAGCGAGGAGCCACAATAACTGAAAAAAAGAGCCACTCAGGAGTCGGTGAGTTATCGCAAGGGACTAGCACACGGCCCATCCATGGGAAGTGTTTGGAGTGCAGGCAGTGGGGGAGACAGGCCCACCCAGGGAACATTGGGGCACAGCATGGACAGATCATCTGCCCTCCAATCAGCACAAGTCAACTCTGTGTAGACTGGTCAGGAATATAGAACTGCAGGGGGAGCAGTTTGCTGAAAAGGCTCAGGTCCAGACCAGAGTTTCTACACAACCCAGCTGTACTGGATCTCATGAGACCGGAAGTACTTACAAAGTCAACCATTAAAATTTGAGCTGTACAAAAAGCCTTCCCCAGGGAATCAGTAGCAAAGAAGCAATTTAGCTCAACTACAGGGCTCAAGTGCTGGTCCCCACAGGAAGTTCCACCATTTTAGAAGTAAAAGGACAACAAATTAGTTCCAGTGCAGAGTTTAAGTAGTAGAAACAGCATATAATCCAACACAGAACTGAAAGAAAAGACAACATACCCACAGACCAGAGACAAACTTTGATATTAACTAGTAAAGGTCTCACTTCACCAAAGAACACCTACAAAACCTAGAAGGACTAGAAGCCCCTGGGCCCCCAAACCAGGAAGTAGGGAGAACCGGGGGCCTCATCCATGCTCCCTGACACACACAACCAGCCTAGGAACGACCACCAAGCCACTGCAGAAATTATCCCAGGCCCCTGAGCTGGGAAGGTGGGGGGCCTTGGGCCTTGGCCATGCTCTCCTGACACCTGCACCTAGTCCAGCGATGACCACTGAGCCACCTCAGGAAATACCCTGGGCTCCCAAGCCAGGGCAGTGGGGGACCGAGAGCCTCAGACACATCCCCCCAATATCCACACACAGTCAGTGACAACCACCAAGCTGCCACAGGAAGTACCCTGATCTCTGGAGCCGGGCAGTGGGGGTGCTGAGGGCTTCAGCCACACCCCCCGACATCTGCATTCAGCCCAGTGATGCCCAAGCCACCACTGGAAGCCCTCTGGTCTCCCCTGCAAGAATGAGGGGGGTACCACAGGCCTCAACCACACTCCCCCTTCCTCCTTCTCCCACCCTACTTCCTTCCCCCTTCCCCTCTCCTCCTCCCACCCAACTGTTCTGCAACAACATTGCAGAATGTAAAAACAGATGGAGCCAGGGACCAACCCCTCCTCCTGCAACCAGGCACGCTGCTGCTGCCATGGGGTGTGTCCGAGGTCCTGAGGCATGCAGTTGGCAACTGACCCCTCCTCCCACAACCAGGAAAGGAGCATTCCAAAAACACCACTTCCATGTGAGTAGCCCACCACAGCCACTACAATAGCCACGTCCGAGGTCCTGAGGCATGCAGTTGGCAACTGACCCCTCCTCCCACAACCAGGCAAGGAGCATTCCAAAAACACCACTTCCATGTGAGTAGCCCACCACAGCCACTACAATAGCCACGGCTGCCACAAAAGCAGCTAGATGCCACAACCACCGTGCAGATGGCCTGCCAGCCACTCGAGTGCATTGATGGAGAGTCACCAGTGAAGACCAAAGAAAAGAAGAGGATGTCTCTCTCCACAAAGCCCATTCTAGAGTGATAAAAGAAGCATCTACTCAACGATAATAGTGAGGACCTGAACACACACCTTTCTCAGCACTGGACAGATCATCCTGGCAACAAATCAACAGAGTATCCATTACTCTTTCAGAAGGAGAGAAGAAATCTAGGGTTATCAGAGGTGGGGGAGGGGGGAGGGAAAAGGGGATGGGGAGAGATTGGATAAGGGGCCTAAAGAATAAGTATGATTTGGGGCCGGCCCGGTGGCACACTGCTACAGTGCGCCGCTTAGGAAGTGCGGCAGCGCTCCCGCCGAGGGGTCGGATCCCACATACAGACCAGCCGCTCACTGGCTGAGCGAGGTGCAGGAGCAACACCAAAGGTTGCAATCCCGTTGCCGGTCCTGGTCCAGTACGGGCGCGACACTGAGGGTTGCGATCCCGTTGCCGGTCCCGGTCCGGTACGGGGGCAACACTGAGGGTTGCGATCTGATGCCGGTCACGAAAAAAGACAAAAAGAAAAAAAAAAAGAATAAGTATGATTTGTAATAATATAATAATATATATGCTAGCAATATTGATTTGATCAACATACGTCAACACTGAACTCCCAAAATGGGTATAATCAATTATGATTCGAGAATAAAAAAAAGAAAAAAAAGAAGCACAGAGGTCACAGTATGGAGAGGCATAGTTAAGGCAACAACTTTCCCATTGAGAGAAAGTGCAAACAATGACTGAAGTGCAACATGCCTAATGCTGGATGAAGAAGCATCTACAGCTGAATCTTGCAGGAGTTAGTGCTAGCAGCTAATGTTAACAATCAGTGAGTTATGTAGAAAAGGAAACAAACAGCAAGGGCAGCAAGTTGAAAGAACTTGGTATAATCTACCAGCTAGAAAATATTAATTTTTAGGGATTGCTTAGAAGACTGAGTGAAGAGAGTTCACTGAGTTTCAGCACAGAAAAATATTATGTAAATGTACTTTAGAGTATAATGGATGCTTGGAAAGTGGTGGGGTCCAGAAATTGTCGTCAATGTTTTTCAAAGGTAATAGTAAGTCAAGGTACTACTAAAGCCAAAATGGCCAACCAAATTCACAGCATTTCTATATAAGAAATATAGTTTAAATAAAACAGAAAACCTGATCTTAATTATAAACCTAAAACCTTAGTCTTTCCATAACCCCCAAACTGTGAATTTTATACTTTTATTCAGTTATAACAGAATGGAAGAAGGCTTAAAAAAGGAAAATTCAAAAAGCAGAGACAAAAAGTCTTCTTTATGAATGCAGAATAAAAAGATTAGAACTTTCTCAATTTCGGCCTAAAAGGAAACAAAGGCCAAGACTGAATATGATAAAAGACCATGAAAATACTAACTCCAGGAATGCGGCAAACACAGACTTTGTTACCAAATCCCAGGGCATTAACACCAACAGCTGCCAAGCCTGTAGGTTAGATTTAGTACTAACTAAACCACTTTTCACAAAGTAAAAGCAAAATTATGGAAATAAGCGTAACAGAGTGCACACATTGGTAACCACAACATCAGGACAACAGTGTGCTGGGTGGATCATAAGTCTGACTCCTCTGACATTTCTTACACTGTACAGACCTTAACCAACTTAATAAATATTTCAACTCTATATTTATTCATGTTTAATTCATTAAGCACTTTTCATTTCAAATACTTTAAACAGAAAAATTCCATTTAATAAAAATTAAAAGTAATATCTGAATAAATCTTTTTATCAACAAAACGGAGAAATGTAGTGGGTATTTCCTTGCTATAACTATTAGCCTACATAATTTACTACTCTACGATTTTTGAGAAAAAAAGTTTGGTACATGCCTTTTTATATTATAAAATTAAAAGTATGTGCATAAGAAACTAGCACAGTAAGTCTGGAGGCTAAAATGAAGACCCTAACTACAAGACACTACAATTCCTCTTTAAAACAGCAAGGCATGTGTACAATAATCATTTCTTACTTTTGTCAATTTTCTCTGTGCCAGATATTTCAGAGAAAGCTTTTTCTAGTGTTGCAATGGTCTGGGCATCCATTTCTTGGGCTCTCTTCACAGGCTCTAACAATCTCAGTCTTCTATTCTCTTCCCTGAGGGAATGATTTTCCATAGCATACTTTGCAACTCTGGGGTGGTGCTCTATCTGTGATGTAGAAAAATTACATGAGTTATATTTTTACAAACATTTCCTCAGCGAACTTGTCTCTCTAAAAAGCCATTAGAAAACTTTAGGAATAAGCATGCACTAGTGGCGGTACCCTGCTGCAACTACTGTGGAAAACAACTTGGCACTTGTGATCAGATTGAAAATATGCATATACTACAATTCTATTATTCAAAGATGGGGTCTATACCCCTTGAAATTTTCTTCCAGGCATCTAAGGAGATAGGCTCAAGGGTATACACAGTAGCAGATCCTCATGCAAAGGAGACTGGTTAAATCAACACGCTGAAAAGAATAAAGAAACTCTCAACCAAGATTGAACTGCCCTCCATGATACATTAACTGAAAAAGACAAGGTGCAGAAAAGTGTACAAAAGAAATACAAGTAAAAATATCTATCTATATTAGTTTTAATACTTGTACGCATTAGAAACTCTGGAAAGATACACAAAAAACTGCTAATAGATTTTGTTTTGTTTTGTTTTGTTTTGTTTTAAATGACGTGCCTCTATTACCTATCTATCCTCCCTAGGGAAAAGGAAAAACAATGAGAAAATTTTAAGTCTCAACTTTGAAGAGACTACTGACTGAGACAACTGCAGCTGCCCACTGGTATGAAATTCTGCTTGGCCTGCTGGGGTTGAGTGCTATGTAGTAACATCACTACCTCTTCCCTTTTCCCTTCAGGTTTAACTATTTTGGAAACGGAGAGAAAAGGAATTATGCAACCATACTGTCAGCAGACTTCATTTAAAATAATTTCCATTGCATTAAGGAACAAGTACTAGGTGACAAACTTATATTTGCTTTGAACTTCTTTTAGTTTTAGAAATACTACAGATGCCATGCACTTACTTGTTGTCGCAGAGTTTGAATCTCATCCCTTAATTCTGAGAGTAAACGATCCTGCTCCTCAGGCAGAAAACTTCCCCGGGATTCCTTATGGAGCTTCTCTAGGCGTATTATTTGATCCTCTCGAAATTTCACAATCATTTTATTAGATTGAATAAATTTTTCCTTTTTGAGGGTGAGGTCTTCTAATTGGGTGACTTTTTCTGCCAGAGACTTAAGAAATTTGTAATTTGGTAAAACACGAAAAATAGTTCAGTGTCCCTAAATTTTCATAAACCCAGCAACAAATACTAACTTCAAATTTAATCTTAAAGGCAAAATTAGATTTTTTACCACTTTCCTTTACTTTCTTTATTGACCTAGTGCTATTATTTCACTCAGTAAGGCAATAAAAACCACACAGTGAAAGCCTAAAATATCTTGAATCCTCTTCATACTAATTCAGTTTCCTACCTTCTTTTCTTGTTCAGATTTCTTAAAGAATAACATTGCCTCCTGAAAATACTTCATGTAATTAGTCTTCTCTGTATCTGTAATTGATCCAGTAAGAAAGAAAGGGAAAGGGAAAAAAATATTTCTCAAATTTCAAAACCAAGAGATGAGCTAAAACAGACAGGCTTTGACTGACTGCTCTCACCTCATCTAAAGAAACAGACTGTCATCACCAGATTAGATTCCAAATTAACCCATTCTACATATTAGCTGTTCTTCGAATAAAAGTAAGTTTCTCTTTATTTTGTTAACAAATACAGATTATATGTGGTACGACAGAATTAGAAGTGGACCTAAAAAAATAGGGGGTGTCCCAGGGTGCTGTGCATCTCAAGATCTAATTCACCCTCTGAAGAAAAAAGTCTCTCATATGCTATTTAGTAATCCCATATAGATTACATCTGCTACGACAGAACTTTGGAAGTGGATCTAAATGAAATTTATCAGTCTCTCTTGTTAGCACTTATTAGGGATGAATTATTCAAAATTATTTTGATTCCCCCTTCCCACCATATCTCACAGAACTCAGTGCCTATGGTATCTGTATCTGATTACAAAGTATTGTTTCTATACAGGTGAAATAAACAGAAAGAGGTAAACAAACAGAAAGAGATATTTGTGGAAAAATTTGGGTAGCCTTATTACTGTGCCTATCATCTGGGGGTTTTTATACTAATATTCACACATGGTCTTCTCCAAGATAAAGGACATTGCGCTCATCCTACCTCTAGTCAGAAAGCTTTCTGGTACTATCTGCCCTGAAGTAACCTGGGCCAGTTGTTCTTTGAGTCTCTTCACTTCATCTTGGAGCTGGCTCACATGTCCTTGGGTGTCTTCATTTACCATTGCCTGTTCAAGAATTTTTAAGAAACATTAAAAAAATGCTTTTTGAGTTGTATAGCCCTGTGTTTACCTTTGTTTGGGATGATTTAGAGCGATAAACATCAAACAAAACTGCACTTCCACCTCACAGTCAAAGGCCACCAGAAGCACAGTGTGCTGGCGTGGAGAGGAAGCTTCCTTTTTCTGTGCCTTCATAACTAGAGTCAGAAACAGCACCAGCCAGGCTCTTTTCTCCCTCTCCACTCCTCCCCTAGTGTCCCCACTTGCCTCCCGGCTCTGCTGACTAGCCCTGGGCTCTGTTAGGCTGGGTCCCCCTTAGGATCTGGGTGTGTTCACCTAACATTTCCTTCCCCCTGAGAAGGACAGCTCCCCCACCCTCCCAATAGAGAAGAGCAAACACCTCATTTTCCCTCTGTCCCAGCTCCCTATGGTGAAGGAGCCTAATCTACAAGGGCATGATGACTTGCAAGGCCAGCCTGAGCTCCATCAGCTTGGCAGAAACAACCCTCTCCAGAGGAATCAAAGCCTTTATTTTTTAACCAACTTCCTGAAAGGAAGAGTTGATTTGACAGCTCCATTTCTGTTTTTTCTGTTCTGTATTGTTTTGTTTTTTAAACAGTATCTTCATTTTTGTGGACGATGGAGTTGGGGGGTTCGCTCAGGTAGGGAACTCTGTCAAATTCAATAAGCCTGTTTTATTAGAATGGGTTTACTTGGCTATATTTCTAAAGAAGTACTTGAGGTCTTCAGTTTGTTCTTGCCAAAAACAAAGAAAATTCATTAAAAAAAAAAAAAAGACAACTTATAATAGGCTTAAAAAGGACCACGAACAAATGTACTACTGTGGTATGGATGTCAATAGTGGGGGAGGTTGTACATCTGTAGGGACAGGGAATATATGGGATCCCTCTGTATTTTCTGTTCAATTTTGCTGTGACCCTAAATCTGCTATAAAAAATAAAGTTTACTAATTTAAAAAAATAAAATTTAAAAAAGGCCCACAACAAAAAAATAAATAAAAAATAAAATAAATAAAAATTTTAAAAAGTCCCACAAAACCTAAAGGGTGATAAGTTCAACAGATGAGTACTAACAAGGCCAAAGGGACCCAGTTGTGAAATACCCAAAATTCCAGTGAGGAAATAACACCCTCTGACAGCCCCAAGGTCCCTGTGTTCTTGTCTTAGCTCAGCCTGCTCATTGGGAAAGCTTTAAATAGCTCATCCTTAAACAAGTTCCATATACTTTAGCACCTTCCACTGATGGTGGAGGAGGGAACTTACCATTGACAAGACTAGTATAAGGCTCCTGGTTTTGTTGTTTTGTGTATTAAGAAGCCATTTGCAGTTGCTTCTGATTCTTATGGCCAACCTCATTACAAGGCGCTACTATATGTGTCTGACATCATTGTCACATTGGTGACATCATAATTCTAATTATCACTGCAGTTCTACACTCTCCAAAGACTTCTAGTAAGTCTCAAGAGACTTAAGGTCAGGAAGCTATCATGATTTTTCCTCCTTATATTACTAATACCCCACTGAGGGTCATAATTCAAGGAAATAAAATAAAATGACTAGAACTATATACTCTTCTGATTTACCCAGAGGAAGGGGCAACATTAGTCTCTTCACTCAAACCATGATCAGGGAGTCTACTTGGGGGGTAAGAATGACTGATTTCTCTTTGAAAGAGAGAGAAAATTAGTCTACCAATTTATGGCACTACAGTTCTTTTGTATGGAACCAAAGGGGTGTCTCCAAAGTAAGTGGAAGACTCCTAGGTCTTTTAACAGTCTACACTAGGGGTTGGCAAAGTGCTGCCAATGGGCCAAATATAGTCCACTGCCTGTTTTTGTAAATCATGTTATACTGGAGCACAACCACACCCATTTGTTTACAAATTGTCTCTGGCTGCTTTCTCACTACAAAGGCAAAGCTGAGTAGTTGGGACAAAGACTGTGTGGTCCAAAAAACAAAAATATTTTCCAGCTGGCTCTTTATAAAAAAAGCGTTCTGACCTCTGGTGCACACCAATATCAAAGAAGTTTCGTGTATATAAAGTAAAATGGGGAACCCTTAGATGTAATATTGTGAAATATACATTTGGTCTTTGTCCCTGGCACACAAATCCTAAAATCCTTGGAATCCCCAAAGTGTTAAGTGTCTTTTTGTATGCTAATATGTTGCCTGACAGCCCATAGGTAGCTTCAAGATGGGAGCTGGTCACCTGAAAGACCAAGACAAGATAGAGGGTTGGGACTTTTCAACCCCACCCTCCAACCTTCAGCAAGAGGAGAGGGGCTGAAGGTTAAGTTGATCACCACTGGCCAATGACTTAATCAATTATGCCTACATAATGAAGCTTCCACAAAAATCCAAAAGAAGTAGGGGGTTCTTCAGGACAGCAGAACAAGTGGAGGTTCCTAGAGGGTGGTATGCCTGGAAAGAGCATGGAAGTTCTGTGCCCCTTCCCTCATACCTCGCCCTATGCATCTCTTAATCTGTATCTTTTGTACTATCCTTTGTAACAAACCAGCAAATGTAAGTAAAGTATTTCCCTGAGTTCTGTGAGCAGCTCTAGCAAATTAATCAAACCTGAGGAGGGGGTTGTGGGAACCCCCATTTATAGCCAGATTTATAGGTCAGAAGCACAGACAAAACAATGTGGGGCTTGTGATTGACACTGGAAGTGGGAGGGCAGTCTTGTGGGACTAAGACCTCAACCTGTGGGATCTGACCCTTTGTCCAGGCAGATAATGTCAGAATTGAATTGCATAAAGAACACCCTGTTGGTGTCCACGGCAGAAATGACTGATTGGTTGCTGGTAGGTAGAAATCCCCACACACTTCTTGGTGACCAGAAGTCACAGAAGTCATTGTTGAGTGACAGAATAGGAAAAATACTTTGGTTTTCCCCCTCTATCCTCAGACTGGAACTGTAGACAACGTGAAAGACAGTTTGTCAATGTTATCAAAAAAAAATGTACAGTATTGCCACCAAGGCTGAGAGAATATCCCAGTGTCAATCTTAGCGAGCATAACCAAAAAGAGCCCAGGAACCCAATGATCTACTTTACCCGTAGTAAGAAGGTAAGTTTGGAGTCTGTAGCAAACATGTCTCTGTTTTCCATTACCCACATCAACAAGTGCAGTGATTTCTTGGCTCAGGCAGCTCAATGATCGGTTTATGTTACCTGCTTCCTAAGACGTTGGGGAAAAAAGCAAAAATTTAGATGTACTGATTACTTTCTGGTGTTTTGAATTAAAATATATGTAGCGGAGTGACAATTCTGTATGGAAAGTCAAGTCATGGACAATATTAGTTATGAACAACTAACTTTACAACAACAACAATAAAAAATTTGCTCAACTATTCCCTAACCTTTTTCCATTTGATGTACACTGTAATTTTAGTATTCGAAGACAAACACATAAATTGTGCAAAGAAAAAAATACTAAGGACACCTCATGATTTTAATAGTTTAAAATTCACCTGCAGCAAGAGATAAAGAACAGAAAAAAATATAGAAAAAAAAGTTGGACTAGTTCATTAATAGGCACATCTTTAAACCCTTTCTCATTAAAATGTTTAAGGGTGTGGTAACTAATAACCCACCTCCAAAACCTCTGAAGCCCCTGATGAACTTATTACAAGAGAATATTCAGTCTTAATTCTGTAAAGGATAATAAAACTCTTAAAACAGTAGTTTGAAGAAAAAAGAAAAAAGCTTCGGCTAAATATGTTCCATTGGATTTCTACTGTAGGTAGCATATTTTGATACTTGGGTCTGAAGTGATGAGAGTATTGAAAAAAAAGAGTGAAAATTATAAAGCAAAATGTACTGAGTTCGGAGTCACTACTATCAGTTATTGTTAAGTAAATCAGAAAGGTGGTTTACTGGCATGGGTGACAGCACTGTCTATGGAGCTGGACTGACCTGGTTTGAATCTCAGCTCTACCCTTATTAGCTTTGTGACCCTAGACAATTTACTTCAGTTTCTTTATCTGTAAAATACAAAGGATAATAGCACCTACTTCCTATTAGGCCTCACAATCAGCTCAGCATAAACATATCCATGTTAACAGCTTCTTCACCCTGCCCCCTCCCTTTCTCTTAAGCAAGTGCTTTCTGAGAAAAAACGGATTTTGTGCAAAACAGAATCTTGTGCAGAACAGGAAAACCGCAGAGCCATTCCAAAATGCTGAATGCTCAGAATAGCTACCAAACCCCTTCTAAAAATTTATGCTGTCCACCCAAACCCCTTCTCCTAATTCAAACCCTACAAAATCTCTTTTAGTCTGTATGGGGTGGGGAACTGATCTTTCAGTCTCCCCTCTAGGTTCGCTAGAAATAAACTCCCTGATGTGGTAAACGTTTGGCTTGGAGTCCTTTGATCTCTTTGTCTTGCCAACCTAACACTTCCCAGAGTTGTTGGCAAGGTTAAATGAGTTAATATAAGCAAAGCATTTTAGAATAGTCTGGCATATGTCCTATTATAAACATACGCTATTTTTATTATGCTTCGTATCTTAATAGAAACACAAGCCTTTGGTTGCCTGAAACTTCCTGAGAGCTCAGAAGACTCAAATCCTCACTTTTAATGCAAAGAGTAGATCTCTTCTTCACCATTTCTGACTCCCCGCCCCTAGTACACACATATCCTAAACTACAGAATCCACACATTTCGTTGGCAATTCATATTATAATATATAGACATAGACATATTGACAATACGTATTACACAGAACTGCTAATACCTTAGCCTAGGACTAGGTCCTTAACTCTTTACACCTAAAATATTAAACAGCATAACTGGTCTCCTTTCTCTTTAGGCTCTTTACCTCTTGAAGCTGGAAGTGGTGAGTCAGATGGTTAAGTTTTTATAAAAAAGGCTTTCTTCATGAAATCACTCATCTTCTCAAATCTTTTTTGTGTGTGTGTGTGTCTTTTTTCATGACTGGTAACGGGATCGCAACCCTCAGCGTCACGCCCGTACCGCAACCGGCAACGGGATCACAACCCTCGGTGTCGCGCCCGTACCGCGACCGGCAACGGGATCGCAACCCTCGGTGTTGCGCCCACACCGCGCTCAACCAGCAAGCGGATCGGTCTCTATATGGGATCCAAACCCTCGGCGGGAGCGCCGCCGTGCTCCCAAGCGCCGCACT
>NW_007726418.1:217304-221928 GCF_000696425.1 Galeopterus variegatus | reverse complement strand
GTACCGCGACCGGCAACGGGATCGCAACCCTCGGTGTTGCGCCCACACCGCGCTCAACCAGCAAGCGGATCGGTCTCTATATGGGATCCAAACCCTCGGCGGGAGCGCCGCCGTGCTCCCAAGCGCCGCACTCTACCGAGTGCACCACCAGGCCGGCCCTGCTCAAATCTTTTAAGTTTTCCCAGTGTTTGGATAGCTGAGTAAAAACTTGGCCTGGCACTCCTGGTCCTTGATGATCTGAGCCTACCTGCCCCTCTAACCAACCCATCACTGACCTATGCTGAAATGCCAAATGCTATACTCATTTTGCATCCACAATAACCCATTAGATGTATCCCTCCAGGGCATGTATTCCCTGTTTCTCTCTCCCTACCCAAATCCTGACCCTTTTCAGATAGCAACTCAAGAACTACTTCTTTCCCACATGCCCCCCAAGCAGTCCATGTGACACCTTTCTTCCTCGGACCCTGCTGGCTGTTGCACCATTTTCCCCTCTGGCATGAATAAAAACATTCTTGCTACTGACAGATTTGCCCTACCCCATTTACTATCCCTACCCCACAATAGAGATCTCTGTTCCTTTTGCGTAGAAGCAATCTTATTTCTTTACAACCCCCACAATACCTGTGAGAATTCACACACAAGTTGAAGACCATAATTTCATTCTTACCTTCAACCTCGTCCCTTCTGCATGGGTACCTTTTTGCCTTTCAGATCTTACTAAATCCACCAGGTTGAGTAGGGAGGTCCATATAGTCACAGTCTCATTGCTTTTCTCCATTGACTCTATCATTTAAGTGTAAAGACTGCATGAGACCTAGAGGATTCTCTATTCATTGATGCTGATGCCACACGTCTGTTCCTCCATCCTCCGGACAACACCTAAGCAAAAGGAAAATATATTAAAAGAAGCAATAGCAGATACACTTAAGATAAACTTAAAATATAAAATAAGCACTTGAGAATTACTCATTTTAATAAGAAAAATAGTAACACATAGCTAATTATTGACTTTTACAATATTTATACAAAATATATTATGAAAGTTATCAGTATTAAAATGTCAAACCCTAACTACATGGAGCCAGCAGGGGCTAGCCGGTTAGCTTAGTTGGTTAGAGCACAGTGTTGTAACACCAAGGTCAAGGGTTTGGATCCTCATATAGGCCAGCTGCCAAAAAATAAAATAAAAATAGAAATGGAGCCAAGAGGCCAAGAAGGAGGGGCCATCATGCAGGTATGCCTATGATGGGAACAATGAAAGGAATTCCTCAAAACCACATTACTCCAGAGAAGACACTTGGACAAGGATATTTGCTAACGATGGCTGACTCCACCAATGAGCTAATGACAACTCCTACAACAAGCTCATATAACCAATGGTCTTTGTTTCAAAATAGCCTGTGTGGATTTTTTTCTTTTTGTCTTTAAAAGCTTACCTTTTGCCCCAACCTCCCTGGATGCACCTATGGACTGCCATAGCATGCGTACCCCAGATTGCAAAGCCCTTATATTCCTGAATAAACTCTTTACTTTGGAGAGTTGCTCTATCGCTCATTTTAGGTTGGCAGTATTTTCCCTCTAGAACAGGGGCAGGGAACACCTATGGCCTTTCCATTATCTAGTTTTTTAAGAGAAATTATATTATCACAAGTTCCAAGTGGTACACAGCAGCCACCAAAATCAGTAGAATATCTGTAAAGCATGGTGAGAAGGATTACTGGTCCATCAAGGAATATATTCATGTTACTTTCCTTTCCCTTTCCTTTTAGTTCCCTCTCCATGTTACAGAAAGAGAATAAATAGGAAATCAGAAGGCATACGATCTAGAACTGGCTGTGCTATCCACTATTTGTGTTAACTTGATACAAATCACAAAAATCTCTCAAAGCCCTTCCTTTACCTAGACGATGAGGATGTTAGACGAGAAAAATCTCTAACATAACTTCGAGCCCAATTTTGTCGGCTCTTTTGGTATTCAAAGTCTTTGTTTTCCCTCTCTATCCCCTATGGCAAGCAGGATACATGAAAGTTCAGACTACAGGCCCTGGAATCAGATGAGCATGAGTTCAAACACTACCTCCACTATTTACTAGGTATAGTCTGGGGCCAGCTGAACCTTCTCAAAACTTAGCCTCCATATTTGTAGAATGGGAATATAGGTACCTATGCCATAGGGCAAAACATATAAGTTTAAAGTGTATATGAAATTATTAAAATTCAGATTCTGATTCAGTACAAGGTAAGGCCTGAGATTCTGCATTTTTAACAAGCTCTTGGGTGATACTGATGATCTGAGAACCACATTTTGAGTAGCAAGATCATAATATATATAGGGTGAAATGGGGAAATTAGTATCTTTATCTCAAAGAGTATAGTGAAAATTAAATAAAATAATGTATACAAAAGAAGTTAGCACAGTGCTTGGCACATACTCAATAAATGCTAGCTGTTATAACCCTCTCTATTAACCAGCTATAGTATAAAATTGAAGTTATTTTTATCTTTTACATTTCCTGGCTAGTACTTTGTTTCCTTTTCATAACATTAAATACTGTGTATTAAATATTAAATAAGTTAAATATAAATATTAAGTGATACATTTATATAGCTGCAAAAAAAAAATCCATAAAACAAAATGAGAGAGTTCCTCAAACACAGGACAAATTCCAAAATACTATTATCTAAAAAAAGCAAGGTATAAAAGTAACACAGTGTGCTATCATTCACACAACATAAGGGGGAAAGCAAATATAAGCATGTTTGCCTAAGTACTTATACAAAACTCAAAATACAAATAAAAATCAAAAACAAAAAACAAAATACTTGGTGAATGTTCATGGTTAGAACACTCAATATTGTTAAGATGTCAATTCTCCCAAATACAACTGATAAATTCAACACAATCCCACCAGCCGTTTTTGTATAAATTGACAAGCTGATTCTATGCAAGTGAAATGCAAAGGACCCTGCATAACCAAAATATTTGTTAAAAAGAACAAAGTTGGAGGACTTACCTTACCTGATCTTTCTTACTACTCAGCAACAAGCTATAATAATCAAGACAGTTGTGCAGTATATGCATGTATTGAAACATACTGTACCCCACATATATGTACAAGTAAATGTTAAAATATTTTGAATTAAACAAAAATAATCAAGAGAATTTTACATTGGTGAAAAAAGTTATATAGATCATTGGAACAGAATATAGTCAGAAATAAACACATACTCATATGGTCAATTGATTTTCATCAAAGGTACCAAGGCAATTCGATGGGAAAAACAAAGTTTTCTTCAATAAAATGTGCTGCATACTGGATCAAAAACAAATAGGCAAGAAAAGAGAAAGAAGCATCGAATAAAACAGACAAAAAACCCAAAAGAAGGGCCGGCCCGGTGGCGCACTGCTACAGTGCGCTGCTTGGGAGCGCGGTGGCGCTCCCGCCAAGGGTTCGGATCCCACATGCAGACCGGTTCCCGCTCACTGGCTGAGCGAGGTGTGGGAGCAACACCGAGGTTTGCGATCCTGTTGCCGGTCCCGGTCCGGTGCGGGCACGACACTGAGGGTTGCGATCCGCTGCCGGACACGAAAAAAAAAAAAAAAAACCCAAAAGAAGATGGTAGAAACCACACCAATAATATAAACAATCATATTAATGTAAATAAAATTAATGTAAATTAATGAAAGTAAAGTCTAGGATTTGGGCCGGCCCGTGGCTCACTCGGGAGAGTGCAGTGCTGATAACACCAAGGCCACGGGTTCGGATCCTATATAGGGATGGCCGGTTGGCTCACTAGCTGAGCGTGGTGTTTACAACACCAAGCCAGGGGTTGAGATCCTCTTACCGGTCATCTTTAAAAAAAAAAAAAAAAAAAAAAGTCTAGGATTTAATCACTGTACCAGCCAGCGGCCGAAAAAAAAATCAGGTAAGATACTGTCAAGAGTGGTTAAGAAAAAAAAAAAAAGCAAAATATAGTTATGTGGTTTACAAGAAACACCTAAAACATTAAGAAAAAGAAGAACTGCTGGGAAAACATATACCAGGCTAATATTAATCAAAAAGAATGCTGAGTGGTATAGGAATATCTGACAAAATGGATTCATAAGGCAACATGTGTTGATTGGAAAGCATAGGGTCAATATATACAACATATACTTGTATATGTGCCTAATAAAATAGTCTGTTTCCATATGTATACATATGTATTAAAATAGACAAAAATCAAAATGAAAGTGACAAACTCAGCACCTTAGTAGGAGATCAATTCATTGTTCTGAAGTATCAATAGATTATACAGAAAAAAATTAGCAAAATATAAAACCTCAAACACATATGACACATTTACAAAAACTGGTCATTGTATTAACCGATAAACCATGTCTCAATAAATCTCAAAGGCTAGGTATCACACAAGACCACATTCTCTGACCCCAGTGCAATTAAGAATCAACATGAGGGGCCGGCCCGGTGGCGCACTGCTACAGCGCGCTGCTTAGGAGTGCGGTGGCGCTCCCGCCGAGGGTTCGGATCCCACATACAGACCGGTTCCCGCTCACTGGCTGAGCAAGGTGTGGGAGCAACACCAAGGGTTGCGATCCCGTTGCCGGTCCCGGTCCGGT
>NW_007726418.1:208949-216341 GCF_000696425.1 Galeopterus variegatus | reverse complement strand
ACTGAGGGTTGCGATCCGTTGCCGGACACGAAAAAAGACAAAAAAAAGGAAAAAAAAAAAAAAAAAAACAAGAAAAGGAGACAGAACAAAGGGAAATTACAGGTTTTCTTCAATCTTTAAAACTGATGCAAAACTCTAAACAAAATATTAACAAATCTAATTTAGTACTTTATTTTCTGGAAGTCTATATAGAAATGTTACCATGTTACAGAAGAAAAACCACATGATCATCTTAATAGAGGTAGAAAAAGCATTTGACAAAATTTAATACAAATTCCTGGTTTTATAAAATAGCAAGGTGGCTGGTTATAAAAGGATTCTATAAAAATAAACTGCATTTCTATACATACCAAACAGAAAATGTAATTAAAAAAGAGATTGTAAGAACAACAAAAAACAGTGCTTGTTTTGGCTGCACATATATTAAAATTGGACCCAAACAGAGGTTAGCATGGCCCCTGCACAAGTGTGACATGCAAAGTTTTGAAGCATTCCATATTAAAACAACAAAAAAATATAGATAGTACATTGGAATAAAGCTAAAAGAAATGTAAGATGTGCATAATGAAAATTATTAAAATTATATTGCAAATTAATTCCACACAATTACAGCTTTAAAAAAATGCTTAAAATGGCAATCCTTATGTTATATATATTTTACAATAAAAAAATTACATTGCAAGACACTAAACACCTAAATAAATGAAGAGACATACCATGTTCATGTAAGGCCTTAATATTATAAAGATGTCAATCCCTCCAAACCAGTCTATAACTGAAATGTAGTTCCAGTTAAAATACCAACACAATTTTTTGAGTATGTCTATATATACATACTGGGTCACATGTAAAACCTATCTCCTACTGGGGGAGTCCCAGTTTTAAAAGTATGAATCAGGAGAATTATTGAAGATGGAAGAATAAATTAATAATGGAATATTATACAACAGTGAAAATAAATGAAATGCAACACAGATGAATTTTATAAATCATGTTGAGTTAAAAAAAATAATTCATAGAGCCTGGCTGATCAGCTCAGTTGGTGAGAGCACAGTGTTATAAAACCAAGGTCAAAGGGTTCAGATCCCTCTACCAGCCAGCTGCCAAAAAAAAAAAAAAAAAGTCATAGAAGGCT
Organism: Galeopterus variegatus; assembly: GCF_000696425.1. Lineage (NCBI taxonomy): Eukaryota > Metazoa > Chordata > Mammalia > Dermoptera > Cynocephalidae > Galeopterus > Galeopterus variegatus. The sequence goes on along the minus strand of NW_007726418.1, from coordinate 215,206 downwards.
TTTCAAAACTCAAAAACAGGCAAAACCAACATATTCATACATAAACATGTTATTTAAAGTGGAAGAAAATGATAATGGCATTAAGCATAATGCTTATTTTGGGGGAGAAGCCAGGGATATGGGATAGGGAGAACACAGGTAAATAGGATAGTGTTAGTGACACCTGTGTCTTAAATTGTCTAATGGGTTCTTGCAAGTTCACTTTAATATTATGTTTAGTAACTTACATACAATTGGCAATGTTTTGTATGTATCAAATGTTATGTAATAAAAACTTGTTTAAAATTGTTAAAACTTGGTTTAAAAATTTTTTTTTTCCTTTTTGTCTTTTTTCGTGACTGGTAACAGGATTGCAACCCTCGGTGTCACGCCCGTACCGTGACCGGCAACGGAATTGCAACCCTCGGTGTCGCGCCCGCACCGCGCTCAACCAGTGAGCAGACTGGTCTCTATATGGGATCCAAACCCTCAGCGGGAGTGCCGCTGCACTCCCAAGTGCCGCACTCTACCGAGTGAGCCACCGGGCCGGCCCAAAAACTTGGTTAAAATTAATTGGCCAGGTCAGATACCATAAAAATGTGAGAATTTTGTAAATTCCTGTCAAAGGGTTTGTTTGCCCTGAGCTGAATGCTCAAAAGAAACTGGCTTTTGACACTACTAGTGATTTTGACACCTAAGCAAACAAAGATAGAAAGTATCTTTGAGAAGAGAATAGCCAGTTGGTTTAAAGGCCAGAGTTCCCAAGAGCTCCTCAAACAGGCAGCTGCCAGGAGTAACCAGTAAAGAAATACTAACACTAATGAACTGTCACCTGTAGGGCTGTTTTTAAGAGAACCTGATTAGAATGAATAGCATCAAAATAATACAAAATCAAATGGCTCAAAGTTCTATTTTAACTAAGGAGAGATCTATAAAATGCTGCCATACTCTTTTTTATTTCTCGTGAACATTCTGTATTATACCTTTATGAAATAATTTTTAAGAACCTCAATTCTTACTGTTTTGAGATCAGGGTGCTTTCACAGCATGCTTGTTGCCTAAACATCAAATAAATACTCATGACAGGGTACCTGATAGGCTTCAGCAGCTGAGGTTACCACCTGTTCCACCACACCAACAACAAAGACTTCCTTCTTAAGTACAGTCCAGCTGATGCAGAGTCCAGTAGGTCAAATATCTGCTCATTGTAGATTTCAATAAAGGAACACTTACAAAGGAAACTCTTTCCAGCTCCAGCCTGTAAGAGAGGACTTGTTTGGATACGTGATTTTCGTGTGTTCATTCCTAGCTTTTATGACCATTAATCTTGTACTTCCTTCATAAGGTATAAATTTCCTACACTATTATTCTTTAACACAATATAAGACACCTAAAAGTCAGTTTAAAAATCTAGATAACTATTTTCAACACTTCATTACATTTTAAAGCAGCATCAAACTGTGGTCCCAGGAGCGCTAGAAGTTTCCTCTGCGCCAACACAGGTTGATGGGAATTGAGCTGTCTAGATGGGGAATTGCTTTTTTTTTGAGTGGCAGGCCAATACAGGGATCCGAACCCTTGACCTTGGTGTTATCAGCACCACTCTCTACCAAAAGAGCTCATAGGCCAAACTGGCAATTCATTTTTGTCTGTCTTATACACTGAACTTCTTCATAAAGTTTTATTTGAAATAAGTGTTATTTCCTTTAAAAGATTTTTAATCTTTTAATCTTTAAATATTTTGCAGTTGGCCAGTAGGGGGATCTGAACTCGTGATCTTGGTGTTATATGGCTGTGCTCTAACCAACTGCGCTAACCAGCCAAAGACTCTCTATAAGATTTTTAACCACAGGGCCGCCCTGTGGCTGCACTCGGGAGAGTGCAGCGCTGGGAGCGCAGCGACACTCCCTCCGCGGGTTCAGATCCTATATAGGAATGGCCGGTGTGCTCACTGGCTGAGCGCAGTGCGGGTGACACCACACCAAGGTTTGCGATCCCCTTACCGGTCATGAAAAAGACAAAAAAAAAAAAGATTTTTAACCACAAAAATGCGTAGCGCTAAACTTAATTATTTCACTGGCATGCAATTTGTGCATCTAACTGCAATGTTAGTAAAAGATAGTTTTTGTAAAAGAGTAGATGGTAAACCAATGTTATATATCAGTGTCCTTGGCACACAAGTAATGGAACATATAACGCTAATGGTTCTCAAGCCTGGAATTCACCAAGTTAAAGAAGCACAATTGTAAGAATGGCCCAACCTGGGAACCGAGGAACAAAGACCACATCCCTAGGACGATGGAGCCACACCACATGTAAGCAAGGATATCATGGTATGGTGGTAGCAGGTGCTGAAAAGGAGGTAAGGATGGGCCCATCATTACTGGACATCATGAGGATCTAGGGACACCCGTAGTCACCTGTGAGCCTAGGTACAGGCAAATCACAGGGCTTACCATATTAGTGTATCTGTTTTCCTTGTTTTGAGATTTTCTTTACACTTTCTGGCAAAATCTTTTGAGAGCCTAAGAACTATTACTTTCCTTTCTTGTAAGTCAGCAATCTCAGTTAAAGGATAATGCATGTTTTATAAACTAAAAACTCAACTAAACTGAAAATAAAAAACTCAGAATCCTTAATTTCATCTTAAGAATTGAAAGGGCTTTTTATACCACACTAACCTATCTACATTGTAGGGTACCATCTATGCCCTTCCATGTATCATGACCTAATTATTAGTAGCTAACTACTCAAACTAGACATTTCCTAGAACTGCCTTATTTTTACAGTAAGTTTTACCTTCTCTTTTTCACAATCAATTAAGGAAAACATATATTCAAAACTTCGTGGGATTACTCCTCTCAGGTTATGAGAAAAATGATCAGATTCAGATGGTCCTAAAAAAAAGTTCAAAAAAAAAAAAACCTGTTGATGTTTATTCTATTACAAGAGTCTTCAAAATGGCAACACTGAAAGGCAATCTATACAGATATAAGATAATACACTATATAATCAGTTTCCTACTTTGGTTCCAACCAAATCAAATTTAGGTCTGCGAAAGATAGCACAATAGAACCCGCCTATCAATGGGACCGAAGGAAAAGGCCCACAGTACAGCCCCCAAACAATTTTTAAAAGTAGTCGTTTAATAAACAAACAAATCCATCTAGATACTAAACTTGAAATTTCTCCAACTGCCAGGTATCAAAATCAGTACAAATACCAAATAATTGTACTTTATTTATTGCATGTGACATTTGGTCTCATAGACCGACCTATGCTCTAGACCATGGCCCCACACTGTGAGATCATAGGCTAATTACTTAATCTCTCTTAAACGTAGGAGTTCTCAACTATAAAATGGGGATAATAATGGTAATAACTACTGCATAGGGTTGTTAGAAAGAATTAACTGAGAGTACAAAGGTAAAAGCACTTATAGCAGTGCTTTAAACACATTAAGTATTAAAAGTTAGCATTAGGTAGTATTTTTTAAATTGGGTAGTAAAAGCCAAGCTGGTAAGAAAGATGCTGTAGGAATTTCTTACAAGATTCTATGCAGACAGAAAAATGCAGAGTAGTCCTATCTCTGTTTTGTGCACTGGGGAAAGGGAGAGATATGAGCTGATCCTATTTAGCAGGATTTTAAGGAATACTAATTCAAGCTATAGCAATATTTACCAGAAAAAAAAAGACAAGAAGTCACTAAAGGTGATTAAAATTACTATATTGAAATCCCATTCTTCTCTAACCTGCTCCTCAGTTGCTGACATTCCTTTTCAGTCTTTTCAGATCCCAGACATCAACAATGGGGCACTCCAGGTGCAGGCCTTAATCCTCTTCTCTGTTCTAGCCCACCCCATTACACTGGTGATGATGTCCAGTCTTGTGGTTTTAAATGTTAGGTATGTATTGATAATTCCCAAATTTAAATCTTCTCCCTGGACTGCTCCCCCGAGCCCCAGAATCTTACATCTAATTGTCTCAGAGACAAGCTCGCCATTATCTTCATCACCATCTCCAGTGCTCAGGCTCAGAGATTTTGACTAGAAAAAGTCAGGCCACAAACAGCATCTAATCTCTTCCTAAAGGAGCTGGCTTCATATGCAACATAGCATATATAAGTTCAAACCTAAGGGCACTCTCAAGAACAGTGGAAGTTGTGGTAATCGGTAATTAAGAAAAGATTCAAGATATAAGCTAAACTGCAGGCCTAAATGGGGAATAAGACAGCTGGAAAGAGCCAAACAGGGATCAGAACAAATATCAAACACAGACCTGTACACTAACTACTCTTTCAAAGGATTAAGAATTTAATTGAATTAGTTTGCAGAGCAATTCACACTACAGAGCATTGTTGAAAACAACAGAACAATCAGTTGGCAATTACTGGAGTTTAATAGTTGGGTGTGGTCAGGGAAAGAGATACCTACCAAAACCACTATCATCCTAGGGTGACTATGGGCATACACAAAAGGTCTGCTTCCCTGAGGAGCAATATCAAAGGCTTAACATTGTGAGAGTGAAATAGTCTTCACTAAAACAATCTAGCCAGTTGCTAAATAAATAAACAAGCAAATAACAATAATAAGCCCCAGTGGGTGAAGGGAATAATACCCAGAGATTCTACAATATATTATCTAAGATGTCAAGTTTCTAACCAAAAATTACAAGGCATGCAAAGAAATAGGAAAGTATCCACAAACCAGAAAAAGCAAGTAACAGAAGTTACCTGTGAGAGTGCAGAGACATTGGGTTTATCAGGAAAAGACTTCAAAGTAGCCATTATAAACATGTCCACAGAACTAAAGGAAATAACTAAAGAATTAAGAAAGGCATGATGAGAATGTAGCATCAAACACAGACTATCAATAAAGAGATAGGAATTATAAAAAAGAACTGAATGGTATTCTGAAGTTGAAAAAGTACAATAGCTGAAATAAAAATTCACTAGAGGGGCTCAACAGTGGATTTGAACTGGCAGAAAAATGAATAAGCAAGTTTGAAGACAGATCAATTGAGATTACATAGGCCAAAGAATAGAGAGAAAAAGGAATGAAGAAATATGAAGTATGCTACAGAGAAATGTGGGACACCATTAAGCACACCAAAGTCCTTAGAATAGGTGTACCAGAAGGAGAGGTGAAAGAGGAAGGAGCAGAAAATTTTTTGAAGAAATAATGGGCCAAAATTCATTGAAAAACAATAATCTACACATCCAAGAAGCTCAAAGACTCCAAACCGGATAAACACAAAGAAACACACAAACAGATACATCACAGTAGATATACTGAAAGTCAGAGAAGGAGAAAATCTTGAAAGCAGCAAGGAAAAAAAAAAAAAGACTCATTATTCACAAGAGAACTCCAATTAGACAGCTAGCTGACTTCTCAGCAGAAACAATGGGGCCAGAAGGCAGTGGGATAACTGAATTTGTTGCTAGCAGACTCACCTTATAAGAAATAGTATAGGAAGTTCTTTAGGCTAAAAGCAAGTGACCCCAGATGGTAATTCAAATTCATGCAAAAAATCAAAGGGCACTGGGTAAAGAGGATTATGTAATTATAAAAGACAGTAGAGATGCATATATTTTCTCCTTTCTTAACTGATTTAAAAAGCAACCATTGGCGGAGGGGGAGGGAGGTTGGGGATAATTGGGGGAATAATTGGGTGGGGGACATGGGGTATAGTCAAAATTTGTAGTAATGGGCATGCTGCCAGTATGGATCTGGCCATCACATCTTAGGCACGAGTGGTGACAATTTGCTTTGTACCCCATGAATATTCATAACCAATAAAAATAAATAAATAAAAGCAACTACATAAAATAATATGTATACAACTTATCATTGAGTCTGTAAAATATAGAAATGTAACATGTATAATATATTTCCCAATAACAGCACAAAGGAGATGGGTAGGAGCAAAGCTGTGTTGGGCCAAGAAAATGACTAAAAATTGTAAAATAATAATTATAGCAATGTATCATTGGGTTTGGGATTTTAATAGATATAATATGTTTAACAATAATACCACAAAAAGGTGTAAAAGGGAAAAGAGCTATACAGGAATAACATTTATATCACCAGAATCAAGCTAGTATAAATCTGAAACTGGGGCCGGCCCGGTGGCGCACTGGATAAGTGCGCCGCTTGGGAAGCGCCGCGGCGCTCCCGCCCGAGGGTTCAGATCCCACATACAGACCGGTTCCCGCTCACTGGCTGAGCGAGGCGCGGGAGCGACACCGAGGGTTGCAATCCCGTTGCCGGTCCCCAGTT
>NW_007726418.1:182145-208862 GCF_000696425.1 Galeopterus variegatus | reverse complement strand
AAAAAAAAAAAAAAAAAAAATCTGAAACTGATTCTGAGAAGTTGATAGGTTAAACTCTAGGAAAAAACACTTAAAAAAAAAAAAAAAAAAAAAGCTCAAGGGCTTGCCCATGGCTCACTTGGGAGAGTGCGGTGCTGATAACACCAAGACCACGGGTTTGGATCCCTATATAGGGATGGACAGTTAGCTCACTTGGGAGAGCGTGGTGCTGACAACACCAAGTCAAGGGTTAAGATCCCCTTACTGGTCATCTTAAAAAAAAAAAAAAAAAAAAAAAGCTCAAAGCAATAAAGGAGGAATAGAGGAACGTAAAAAACATGAGACATATAGAAAACAAAATGTAAAATGGCAGATGTAAATCCATCTACAGTATATCAATAACAACATGTGAATGGACTAAACAATCCAATCAAAATGCAGAGAGATTGCCAGGCTAGATTAAAATATGCTCCAACAATGTCTATAGGAAACTCACTTTAGATTCAAAGATAGACTGAAAATGGATGAGGAAAAATATATTTCCCAAATAGCAACCACAAGAAAGCTGGAATGGCTATACTACTATCACACAAAATGTACTTTAAAACAATAAATTTAGAGATATAGAGGAATATTTTATAATGATAAAGGGATCAATTCATCAGAAAGACAACACAAATACAAGGGTACTTTAAAAGTTTATGGACAAATAGAATTGAAAGATAACACAAATCTTTCCATGGACTTTTTGAAGTACCCTTGTAGAGTATATTCTTCTATTAACAGAACACCAAAATACACAAACCAAAACCTGACAGAAATGAAGGGAGAAATATAGAAAATTCAACAATAGTTGGAGACTTCAATAAATCACTTTGAATAATAAATACAAGAGGTCTTCAAAAAGTTCATGGAAAAATTCATATTAATTGCATTTTCCACAAACTTTTTGAAGTATGCTTGTAGAACTAGACAGAAGATTAACAAGAAAATGGAATATGTGAACACTATAAACCAATTAGACCTAATAAAATCTATAGAACACTCTATCCAACAACAGTATATTCTTTCCAAGTGTGCACAGAACATTCTGTAGAATCGACCATATACTAGGCCATAAACCCACAATAAATTTAAAAGAACATTAATAATACAAAGTATGTTCTCTGATGACAATGAAAAAATAAATCAGTAGCAGGAAAAAATTTGGGGAAACTTGCAAATATATGGAAACTAAGCAATACACTCTTAAATAATCAAGAGTTAAAGAAGAAATCAAAAGGGAAATCAAGAATTATTTTGAGATAAATGAGAATAAAGACACAATATACCAAACTTTATTATGAGGTGAAGCTGTAGTAGTATTCATAAGGAAATTTATAGCTGCAAATATCTAGATTAATCAGAAAAATAGTATCAATTTGGTTAAGACACCTAGAATGGAGCAGAGAGACCACCTCTGCTTGAGGTTCAGGCATGCCTTTCTCAGGAATACTTTGAACTTTTGCTGAACGTTTTTGCACTCAGCCACATTACTTACACTCAGCCAATCACAGCAACCAACCTTGGACCCATCACAGGCTGCCAACTGATCACACCATGCCCAAATAAGGCATATCTGTTTGTGTCATCACTTCCTTTCCTCTGGGTAATAAGTATGACCTGAACATGTGGTGGAGTGAAGCATTCTGAAATATTTTTTGATCTGGACTGCTGTCCAATTCTACAATTATTTACTGAGTTCTCAAATAAACTTTGTTTTATATCTCAGTCAGGTGATCATTTACTTTGGTTGACATTAAGAAAAAAAAGATTTCAAATCAATAAACTAACCTTCCACGGTAAAGGACAATGAAAAAGGAAGAGCAAACAAAACCTAATGCATGCAAAAACAGAAAATAATAAAGATTAGAGTGGATACTAATGAAATAAGAGAATTGAAAAAAATCATCAAAACCAAAATCTGCTTCTTTCAAAAGATCAACAAAATTGCCAAATCTTTAGCTAGCTTGACCAAGACAAAGAGAGAAGACTCAAATTACTAGCATTAGAAATGAAAGAAGGCACATGCTACCAACCACACAGAAATAAAAGATTATAGAGGAATTATACGATTATAAAGGAAATCAAAGATTATAAAGGAAGTCTATGAACAAGTGTACACCAACAAATTAGATAAATGAAATGGACAAATTCCTAGAAACACAAAAACTACAGAAACTAACTCAACAATAGGCAATAAGAATAGACTTATAACAAGTGAAGAGATTGCAATGTATAGGTTTAAAGAAACTACCCATAAAGAAAAAGCCCAGTCCCAGATGGCTTCACTACACATTTAAATTCTGCTGAACATTTTTAAAAGAAGAATACCAATTCAAAATTAATAACTTTTGTGCTTCAAAGGACACCATGAAGAAAGTGAAAAGACAGAGACAACTCACAGAACAGGAGAAAATATTCACAAATCATATATCTGATAAGGGACTCATATCCGGAACACACATATAAAGAATTCTTACAACTCAATATGAAAAGGACAAATAACCCAATTAAAAAATGGGCAAAGAATCTGAATATAGATGTTTCTGCAAGAAAGACACAAATAGCCAAGAAGCACATGAAAAGACGCTCATCATTAGTCATCAGGGAAATGCAAATCAAAACCACAAGACACCACTTTGCACCTACTAGGATGGCTAGAATCAAAATGTCAGTGTGTGAGAGGATGTGGAGAAATTAGAACTCTCATACACTCCTGGTGGAATGTAAGGTGGCACAGCTGCTTTGAAAAAGAGCCTGGCTGTTCCTCAAATGATTAGTTACCTGACAAAACTGAACACAGATGAGGTCTTCAAAATGTTCATGGAAGAATTTGTATTATCTTTTAATACCAACCTTCTATGAACTTTTTGACGTTCCCTTGGATGTTCACACAAAAACTTGCACAAGAATGCTTATAACAGCATTATTCATAATAGCTAAAAGGTGGAAACAACCCAAATGTCAATCAATCCTGGAATGGATGAATAAAATGTGGCATACCCACACAGAATATTATTCAGCCATAAAATGAATGAAGTACTGGTACATGCAATAACATGCATGAACCTTGAAAACATTAAGCTAAGTGGAAGACAGTCACAAAAGACCATGTATTATATTATTCCATTTATAGGAAATATCCAGAACAGGAAAATCTATAGGAAAAGAAAGTAGATTAGTTGTTGCTTAGGGCTAGTGTGGAATGGAGGGTTAGGGGGTAATAAACAAAGGGTACAGAGCTTCTTTTCAGATGATTAAAATGTTCTAAAATTGACTGTACTGGGAGCTCTATATATCCATGAATATACCAAAAACCATTGAATCTAATACTTTAAGTGGGTGAATTGCATGGTATGTGAATCACATCTCAATTAAACTGTCTAAAAACAAAAAAAGTCAGACATGAATACTAAATGCAGTGAGGTCTGGTATTAGATCCAGTTCTGGGGAAGAAAAGTTATAAGGTACATTATTGGGACTTTTGGCAAATTGTGGATTATACAACAGTACTACATCAATATAAAATATCTCGATTTTGATCACTGCAGTGTGATTAGGTAAGAGAATGTACTTGTTCTTAGAAATCACACACTGAAATATTTAATAGTAAAGGTACATGCTATATGCATGTACTACTAAAATGTATAACTAAAATGTCCCCATTTTACTCTCAAATGTCACAAAAAAAGAAAAGGCATATACACACGCAGAGGGGTTGGGGGAAAATGAGCAAATAAATAACAAACAACAATAATAAATAACTAATGTGTAATAATATATAAAAGTAAATAATAACTTTTAAAAAATAAAGCAAACAGGGGAAAATGTAAAGTGGTTAATATTGGTAAATGGTATTATAGAAGAATTCCTCGTACTACTCTTGCAATATTTCTGTAAGTTTAAATTATAGCAAAATTAAAAGTTACTAAAATAAATACATGCTATGTATGTTATAGCAAGTCACTCCTCTGTTCAAAACCTTGCAGTGGCTCTCATCTTATTCAGAGTAAAAGGCAAAGTACTTACAATACCCTATATGACCCATGTGTTCTACTGCCACTACCTCAGTCTGCCACCACCTCTACAACTCATTTCCTACCGTACCCCATGTTTCACTCCAGCCAGAGTGGACTCCAGCTATTCCTTGAACATGCCACACAATATCTTTGTGACTTCTGCCCGGAACGTTTCCTTAACTTCTCAGGTATTTACTCAAATATAACCTCACTAAGGCATTGCATGACCACAGACTATATTCTAACTTCCTTTCTTGGCTATATTTTCCTTCAGAGGACCTATTACTATTGCCATCATAATACATATTAATGTGTTTATTCTCTCTCTCTTCCGAATAGACTACAAAGCATTACCTAAAGCAGTACCTGACACATAGTGAGCAATAAATATCTTCGAATGAATGAATACTAAGGACAACAATAAAAAGAACTTTACTTCTACTCACAGCATAAGAACTCAAAGCAGGGTCTGCCCAGTTAGCTCAGTTGGTTAGAGTGTGGTATTATAACACCAAGGTCAAGAGTTCGGATCCCCGTACTGGCCAGCCACCAAACAAACAAAAAGAAATCGAATGCAAAAATTTGCTGCTGAGGGCCAAGCCATATGTCGGGAGAGTGCGGCGCAGGGAGCGCAGCAGCGCTCCCGCTGCGGGTTTGGATCCTATATAGGGATGACCGGTGCGCTCACAGCGCTCACTGGCTGCGCGCGGTGCGGCCGGTCTCAAAAAAAAAAAAAAAAAAAAAATTTGCTGCTGAACATCTTGATTTCTGGAGATTACCCTTCCAGCTTGTACCCTCAAGGAAGTGAATGTTTCTGAAGCACAAAATAGACCACTGACTGCCCACTCCCCCCTTATCCTTCACAATCCCCTCAAGAGTTGTCAGTAAAGAAACAGTCCCTCTGTACCTTGAGCAAAAATGATAACAAATGAGAAGGCCCAGGATACAAAAGAAAAGCTTTCATGTTAGAAGACTGGGTCTATTTTTGGTTTATCATTAGTCTAGAGTGCAGTCTTTGTCTTTGGGCCATGATGGAGTAACATGGACTGGATTTACTCACCTGTCTTAAGTAACTAGGAAACGGGACAAAATATACGCAAAAAGTTCTCAGACATTGGACAACAGATAGCACAGTAAAATGATCCTGAGGAACGGGAAACAAAAGCGGTGAGCCCTTGGGTAGCTTCAAGCTTAGCTGCCTGGAGTTTCAAGCAGCAGCGCAGGGAGGGAAGTACAGATAGAGCTTGGTGGTCTGGTTAAGTTGAGAAATAGTTTGAAGTTAAGGCAGCTAGAAATTGCAGGGTAAAAAATCGGAGAAGAGAGGTTCATGGAGAAAGCGAGCTCTTAATCTCTGCAGAGATCTCGGTAAGTGATCAGATGGATACTTATCTGCACAATGTACAACTTTTCTGTAAATATACGATTCCAAAATAAAATGTTTACTTAAAAAAAAAAGCAAAGCTAATAAGCCAATAGTGAGGTAAAATGAAATTTAAAATTACACGGAGCTAAATAGTTCTGGCATAATTCCTAATCGAGATTTGAAGAAACGTTATCATTGACAATTGCTAGGATTTGAACACAGCAAATGACTAAGAAATTAGTGAAAACTGAACGGTTTATCAAAAGCAAAAATGATAGGGCTCTTCTCCGATGGGGGGGGGGGGGGAAGAAACTGGACGGGTATCCTTGAAGTGAAAATAGAGACTGTGATAGTGCAGACACTGGCTGAAATCGTGCTTTAAAAGTCCCTTATCTAAAGAGAGGCTATCCAAGAGAGAAAGAAGTTGTTTGGAACATAAATTCTCCCCTTCAGGAAAGTGAGAAATGTGGAAATATGTAGAACGTGGTGAGAACAAGAGCCAATGCTCTGGCAAGGCTACCTAGGCCGGCCCGTGGCTCACTCGGTAGAATGCGGTGCTGATAACACCAAGGCCACGGGTTCGGATCCTATATAGGGATGGCCGGTTTGCTCACTGGCTGAGCGTGGTGCTGACAACACCAAGTCAAGGGTTGAGATCCCCTTACCGGTCATCTTTAAAAAAAAAAAAAGAAAAAAGGCTACCTAGAGAGGTAGCTCCGGTCGGGACACGGGAAGAGACCAGCAAGGAAAGTGCAGGACCGAGAGAACAGCGGGTCCCTGGGCGCCAAGCTCCACGATGAAGGGCTCCCGCTTCGGGTTCACTGCTCCTGCGAGCGCCGAGAACTGCGCCAGCCTCCTAGCATGCGCCCAATACATAGAAGAAAGGGGTGAGAGCTGTTCCTCAAGCGTATTTTCGTTAAGGGACAGAGAGAGATTCCAAACGCCCCCGACGCGCAGTCAGCTCTAACCCTTCACGCCCAGCAGGGAATCGTGCGGGGGGCCCGGGACGGCCGTCCTTTCACAGATGTACTTGGCGGCAGGGACGGAGTCACGAAGCCAGGGTTCCTGACTTACTTTTGCAGCCAGGCTTCATAGCGCCCTCACCCTTGGATCCCGAGACCAACGAAGCGGAAGCCCCCACCTCCCAGCCGCGCCGCTCACCCGGATGCCGCCCGCTCAAGATGGCCGCCAATTTGAATTTGGCGCCCAGGTTTGACGTTCCGTTGACCGCGTCTGGGGGCGTGGTGTATGTGACGTCATGGGTAATCGCCGAGACCTGTGCCCAGTCAGTAGTCGGCCCCAGGAATTTGTTTTTAGCCAGAGCTGCCATGAGCAAGCGGAACCAGGTGTCGTACGTGCGACCGGCCGAACCGGCATTTCTGGCCCGCTTCAAGGAACGGGTCGGCTACAAGGAAGGGCCCACGGTAGAGACCAAGGTGAGCCCGCGTCAGTCGCGTTACTTCAGAGATGCGGCCGGCCCGCGACTTCCAGCTTCTGCCTTGACCCAGAGGCCAGGTACTGACGGGTCCCTCCTCTCACCCGCGCCTGGCCCCCAATTAGGGTGGACTTCGGACCCCAGGCTGGTTCTCTTCAGACGACTCCAGCCTCTAGCGCCCAGGAAGCTCTTGTTTTCAGAGAGCTGTTCTGTTCTTGAAAATGACTGGACGTAGGTAAAGCGCCTCACCCTTGGTAGATGGTTTAAAAAGATCACTTTCCCTGTCTCTTCCTTCTCGCACGCTTATCCCAAAACCTGTGAGTTACGGTGAGTAATAGCGTCCTCTCGTTTTCCATGTAAGGAAACTGAGGACACTTGATCAAATGACTCGATATCCTAGGACACGAGTCTGGAACGTCTGTACAGGAATGTCTTGGATCTATTTATATGTTTTGTTGTTACAAAACAGCAAGCATGGGGCCGGCCCGGTGGCGCACTGGTACAGTGCGCCGCTTGGGAGCGCGGCGGCGCTCCAGCCGAGGGTTCGGATCCCACATACAGACCTGCCGCTCACTGGCTGAGCGAGGTGCGGGCGCAGCACCAAGGGTTGCGATCCCGTTGCCGGTCACGAAAAAAGACAAGAAGGAAAAAAAAACAAAAAAGCAAGCATATTTTCTTTAAAAGAGGAGGCAAAAGCCTTAAATATCCTGTGTTTGAATAGGAGAAGAGGAGCTTCAGGAAAGTCACAACTGACTAGGGACGGGGGATCAGTGGGAATCAACTTCTGAGCCTTTCTAGGCTTCGACCCTAGATAGTTCACACCAAAACCTGTCCTACCTCTTTCAGTAGGAACAGACCATTATGTTTAGAGGATCTGTGGAGAAATACTCTTAAATTTATTTAACACTCTGTGTCTAGTGCTTGCATTAAGACCCAACCCTAAAGTCACTGGGAGCTTGACTTTAAGGAGACAAGATTGACTTACAAGACTGCCGGCCCATGGTTCACTTGGGAGAGTGTGGTGCTAATACCAAGGCGACGGGTTCGGATCCCTATATAGGGATGGCCGGTTAGCTCACTTGGGAGAGTGTGGTGCTGACAACACCAAGTCAACGGTTAAGATCCCCTTACCAGTCATCTTTTAAAAAAAAAATTGACTTACATGAAATTATTCAATACAGTGAGTATGTGCTAAGCCCAGGCACTGTGTCATATTCTTAACATCTTCCTGCCCTGCCTTATCTCTGCCTTCACAGATCACCACCTCTCTGAAGCCCTTCAAAGTTCCCAAAGTTACTCCTCTGTTCTCTTCACTTTATCCATAACTCAGCTATAATACTGTACTCATTTTGTATTGCAACAACTTGTTCTCCTGCATGTTTCCACCACTAGATCGAACTCTCTAAGTTAGTATTTTAATCCCTCTGTATTTTCCTAGCACACACCACAGTGCCTGGCACTAAGTAGTAGGTAATAGTTTTATTGCTTGGGTGACTGTGCTTGTCATCAGGTAAGGCTTCATGGAGGAGAGAATATTTACATTAAATCTTGAGCATGGGTAGGTCAGCAGATAGAGGTGGAAAGAATAGCATGGATAAAGGTGTAGAGATGGTGAGTCATGGTCTGTATGTAGAAGTGATAGAGGGAGTGTTGGAGGTCAGGCCATATGGACTATTCAGTAAGCAACAAGAAGATATTTTTTCCTAGAGATAACACAATCGTGGAGTGACTGATCCCCATGACTAAAAAGGGTGATAATGACAAAGAGGATGAGGTTTGAGAAAAGGGACATGGATTCAGCAATGAAGAGAACATGAGACCTAACTTTACTCTGCTTGAGGTCCTGGTGATGATCGTATGCACATAGTTGACACCTTGAAGATTATGACTTGGAATGCTACTTAGGAGAACTCAAGAAAAGCTTTCCAGTTAACATCAGTGATTTTGGCTTATTTAATCAAGAGATTTTTTTCTTAGAGAGGTACCCCATGAACCTGTTTGAGAAACCCCTTTATTCTTTTTTTTTTTTAAAAGATGACCAGTAAGGGGATCTCAACCCTTGGCTTGGTGTTGTCAGCACCACGCTCAGCTAGTGAGCAAACCGGCCATCCCTATATAGGATCCGAACCCATGGCCTTGGTGTTATCAGCACCGCACTCTACCGAGTGAGCCACGGGCTGGCCCAAAACCCCTTTATTCTTAATGAATTTGGCAATATGATCAGCATTTTAGTGATCTAGTAACAAAAAGAAAAGAGTTTTATGAGAAATCATTATATAATTGAGCTAAATCATCTTACCTTCTTAAGAGTTAATTCAAGAGTCTGAGGAACAGTGGCAGCGAGTCACATAAACAAAAAGAGAAGAGTCACAATTAGTGATTCTCTTGAGCACTAGGAATGATTTTATTTCACTTTCTCATTTCCTTGGCTAAAAATACTTATTAATTACCTACTTGTTTGTGGTCATTTATTGGAAACTGTCAGAAAAATATGCAGAAATGGATGAATAACAGTGAACTAACATGTATCTCATTAAAGAGAATGCATTTGTCCAGTGATGGAACAGACTTGGGAACTTAAGATGTAGACAAGATGGATGAATGTGCTTGTGAGTAACTTGCCAGGGCTTCAGGTAGTTCATCATTTTTTATCCTATTGGTCATTCATGAATAGAGCCACAAATATTTCTTGAGTCCCTATTTTCCAGGCTCTGTGCCTCTAGATACAGAGATGAAACACAGTACCTCTCTCAAAGGAGCTTGCCTACTGGAGACAAACAGAAAAACACTGATGATACAGTATGGTATATGCAACCTATGAGCTATGCACAGTGTAAAAAAGAAGAGGAGGTGAGATTAGGTAAGCATCCAGAGGATCTAAATCTTGAAGGCAGCTTGAGTAGGAGTTGGCCAGGGCCAAAGGGGCTTTCTTTTTTTTTTTTTTTTAAAGATGACTGGTAAGGGGATCTTAACCCTTGACTTGGTGCTGTCAGCACCACACTCAGCCAGCGAGTGAACCGGCCATCCCTATATGGGATCCGAACCTGGGGCCTTGGTGTTATCAGCACCGCACTCTCCCGAGTGAGCCACGGGCCGGCCCCAAAGGGGCTTTCTAAACACTGGGAATTTCTGCAGAGGCTGGTGGCACAGGAGTTGATATATTCATGAATCTCCAAGTACTCAAACCAGGCTGGAGTTTAGAGGCCATGAGAGAGTGGTACAGGATAAAGCTGTGGTTATAGGCTGAGGAAAATTCATGCAGGGCTTTGTTGTCCTGTTTAGGAGACAAGGAAGGCCATTTGAATAATGTGTGAAAACACATTTTTGGTGTTCATAGCTTTCAACCCAACAGTTCCACTTCCAGGAATTTATCTTACATATAAGTTCCCAAAAGTGAACAAAAACATGTACAGGGGCCGGCCCGTGGCTCACTCGGGAGAGTGCGGTGCTGATAACACCAAGGTCGCGGGTTCGGATCCCATATAGGGATGGCCGGTTTGCTCACTGGCTGAGCGTGGTGCTGACAACACCAAGTCAAGGGTTAAGATCCCCTTACCGGTCATCTTTAAAAAAAAAAAAAAAAAAATGTACAAAGTTTTTCTCATTGTAGAAAAAAACTGGAGCAACCATAATTTTTATTTACAGGGTACTGGTCAAATAAATCATGAGATAACCATATATAATTAAATATGAGGAAGTGATTTTTTAAATCAGATTCTATATGTATCCCAAAGTATTGTGCAAAGATTCCTTTGAATAAAAGTTGAGGAGTGGGGCTTTTTTTTTTTTTTGTCTTTTTGTCTTTTTCCGTGTCCGGCAACGGATCGCAACCCTCAGTGTTGCCCCCGTACCGGACCGGGGACCGGCAACGGGATTGCAACCCTCGGTGTCACTCCCGCGCCTCGCTCAGCCAGTGAGCGGGAACCGGTCTGCATGTGGGATCTGAACCCTCGGGCAGGAGCGCCGCGCTTCCCAAGCGGCGCACTTATCCAGTGCGCCACCGGGCCGGCCCCGAGGAGTGGGGCTTTTATGGTGTCAGACATTTTGTAAAAATCTCAATCAACTGGCATAATGTTACCATTAGTTACATGTATACAGTGAGTACATGGTTTTTGTTTATTCTCTCTATGTTTGCGAAGTTTAATAAGAAGAAAGCAAGTCACAGGGTAAAATTCCAGTATTCTGTTTGTATACAAAATGTTTCATATACCTACATATTTGTATACACTTGGAAAACAGGTGATAAGATATCCACCAAATTGAAGCTGTTAGAAGGCATGAGCAGAGGTGGGGAAAGGAGTACCTTTTATTTGGTGCTTCCTATCCTTCGGTGGTGGTTGATTATTTTTTTGTCTGACTTTGAGAAGAGACAGAGGTAGAAAATGTTGGTGAGGAGCAAAGAGACTGACATGCCTCAGTGCTGCCCTGAGTAGGCTAGGAATGACAGCAGTACCCAAAGCAGAGGGCCCCTGAGGCTAATAACTGCAAGATGGGGTGCTGCTGAGGTGGAAATGAATCCTACTGGACAGGCACCCAGGGTGACTGGAAAGTAGACCTATTTCTTTGTGTGGCAAGGCTAGGCTTTTGGAGGTTACTTGAAAATTCATTGCCAAACACATTTAGTCAAGAAAGTTACCCTTCTCACTTTAATAATTACAGTTTCTCACAGAGGCAGTGGTTGAATTCTGTTCAAGGCCAGCAACCCACACATTGTATTTGTGTTTTCCCCTAGAGAATCCAGCCTCAGCTGCCAGATGAAGATGGTGATCACAGTGACAAAGAAGATGAACAGCCCCAAGTGGTGGTTTTAAAAAAGGGAGACCTGTCAGCTGAAGAAGTAATGAAAATTAAAGCAGAAATAAAGGCTGCCAAAGCAGGTATGTCTGCAAGTAATCTGGTTTTTCTAACAACTTGAAGAGCCTGGAGTATGAAATTGCTTTATGTTATGAAATAGTATGGTATGTTTGAAGAAGACAGTCCTAGGTTCAAGCCTTGGCTTTGACACTTAACCAGATGTGTAACCTTGAGCAAGTTATTTCATTTCTTAGCCTCAATTTCCTCATCAGTAAAATGGGAACAATAATTGTACCTACCTTATTGGGTTATTATGAGGATTAAATATGGATTTAAGCAAAAGCATCCTGTTTTCAAAAAAATAGGTGGTTAGGTTTACAAACCAGTCAACAAAGGTCTATTTAATTAGTGCCTGGAATGTGATATGCTACACAGCACGTTTCATTATTCCTAAACATTTAACACATTGTTTTAGGGGGAAATGCTGTAGTTACAAGTAGTCACTTTTCAAAATATTTAAAAATACAACCTGATTACAATTAATTGGGGACTAGCAGTATTATGTAATACTTCACTAACTGAATTTTCTTTGAGTGACTGCATGTCTTGTGGGGCATATAGCTAGAGGCAGTGGAGACCAGATTGAATTAACTCAAGGACATCCTTAAATACAATATGAGATTTTCTTGTCATTTGACTCTGATAAAAGCAAAATAATGAGGAGAGAAGAAAGTTCTTTAACTTTTTTTTTCTACTCAGATGAAGAACCAGCTCCAGCTGATGGAAGAATCATGTATCGAAAACCAGTCAAGCGTCCCTCAGATGAAAAATATTCAGGTTTAACAGTAAGCTCAAAAAAGAAGATGACAAATGAAAATGAAATAAGGAAGCAGGACTCAGTTAAAAAGAACTCACAAAAGCAAATCAAAAACAGTAGCCTCCTTTCTTTTGGCAATGAAGATGAAAACGAGTAAGTGTAAACATTTTGGACTTAGTTTCCTTTGAAAGTGTATGGGGTGTTTTTATAATAAAATAAAAATGTCTATCTACTGTATTCCTCTGGTTTGAAATGCCAACTCTGTAGAAGTTAACTTCTATTAACATTTTGTTATTTCCCATGTGTGGGTGGGTATGTATATAAATTATATATGTATTTTTTCTTTCCTTTCTTTTTTCTTTTTCTTTTTGACCAGTAAAGGGATCGCAACCCTTGGCTCAGTGCCGTCTGCACCACGCTCACCGGCCACCCCTATATAGGATCCGAATCCGCAGCCTCGGTGCTACCAGTACGGCATTCTCCCGAGTGAGCCACGGGGCCGGCCCTAAATTATATTTTTTCTAACAAAATGAAGAGTATATTGTATATATTCTCTGTCCTGCTTCTCACTGGACATTACATTGTGAACGTTTTTTCAGGTCAGTAGATTTCAAAAACCTGACATTAATGCTAGAGAATTTCATAATTAAACAGATCCCCTATTGCATCTTCCTCTGCACTTTGCGTGGGGGAGATGACAACATGCCTAATTAAAAATACCTCCCCAGCTCCTGCAAAGGTGGCCATATGACTCAGCTCTGGCAAGTTAAGAGATACAAGTGCTAATAAAGCTGCTGGGTTTTTGACACAAAAGAACAGACTTGGCAAACATAAGCCTTTGCCCTTGTCTCTTCATCCTGCTTGGAGTGCAGACATGAAACGTAAGAGTACCAGAGCCATTCTTAGGCATAAAGAAGGTAGCCATTTGCTTTGGGTGATGTAGTGGAAAGACTCAAGGAGTGTGGATTCTTGATGGCATAGCTCAAGGAGCTGCTGCACCAACGTTGGACTGTTGACCCCTGAACTTCTTGCTACATGAAATGAATAGCCACTCTGCTTGTTTGAACCTCTGTCAGGTTTCTGTTGCATTCAGCCAAATGCAGTCCTAAGTGATGCAATAAATAACTGGCCAAACATGCTTGTATAGACATCCTGAGTGTATTTTGATGATTTCCTTAGACTGAATTGCTGAAAACAGAATTACTGGACCAAAAGATTTGAATATTTTAAAAGCTATTGATATTTACTTTCAAATTGCTTTCTAGAGATATTTTTTACCATTTTATTCATTTACCATCTGTACGAGCCCACTTCACCTTATCCATGATAACAGTGAAGCTTTTTTCGTCTCTAACTGCTAACATAATAAAAAAAAATGTACTAATTTTTATTAATAAATTATCACAAGAATTTTAGATTTATAGAAAAATCGAAAAGTACAGAGAATTTCCATTTCGCCTGAGCCCTCTGTTTTTTACTATTATGAATATTTTATATTATATTACACCAGCCTTGGGTTGTCACCAGGCATTTAATTTTTTTCAACTTGATATATTGAAAATGGTGTATAATAAATTTAATTGTCATTTTCTTTGACCTACCAGAAAGACTAAACTGTTTTTCATACATTAACAGACCATTTTATATTTCTTTTCTGAATTAAATTTTTTGTTCATTTTCCATTAGTATAGTCATATTTTTTTTACTTATTTGTAAATTACGTAATTTATCTTTTTCTGTTGTTCTCCATTTCCCAACCTCTATCAGATAAAGAATCACCTATATTCTCTTGTTTTTGTTTTTATTTTTTACATCTTAAACTTTATTTCATCTGGAATTTATTCTAGTATACTTTTTTCTTGAATAATCAATTGTCCTAAAACCATATCTGTTTCCCACTTATTTGAAAGACCATCTGAAGGAGAGATTTCTCCAAATGTTGGGGGTAGGGAAGGGAGGGAAGCAGTGTAAAGTCCAAGCCTTTCCAGGTGACTCCTCAAGACCCTGCATAATCCTGTCAACCCAAACTGGGAGCTTGTTAAGATCCCATCCTTTACCAGCTACATCCATCTGAAATTATGAATTTCAGAGCATCCTGTCATGAATTTGGTGCCACATCTATTTTTCCCCCATTTTAAGTACCCAGTGTGAAGAATACCCAAAAGTGATGCACATTGGTGGGCTGGGGAGCCCTGAAATAGGCTCTCTCTAAATTACTTTCACTAGTCATACAGCCATTTTGCAATACTGTCTTTACTGTATGCTCACTTCTTACATAAGCCAGGGATTTTCTTCTAATCAATATCATTACTATATCTATTCTTTTACCAAAACTACATTGTTTTTATTACAGTGTAGTAAATTTTAATATGTCAGTATCTGGAAGTGGGAATCTTGAAGGCAGAGACTTTGTCTTATTTACCACTGTATCCTAAGTGCGTGGAACAGTACCTGGCATATTAAGTGCATGATAAATATAGTTAGAAATATAGTGTTGTCTCTTTCTTTTTATAGACCAGTAGTTCTCAAAGTATGGACCCTGGACCAGCAGCATCAGAAATCAATGGGATCCTAAAAATGCAAATTCTCAGGCCTCGCCTACTCAGTCAGAAAGTGGATACAGGGCCCAGCAGTCTCTATAAATGAGCCTTCCAGGTGGTTCTGACGTTCACTCAACCACTAATAATGACTATTAGACCTATAATAAGAGAGAAAATGAAAATTTTAAACAGAATATGAAAAACTGTTTAAAGGGTCTTAAATCTTGAAACACATTGTAGAGCTAGGGCTAGGGCTCACAGACCCCTCAAGCCCGTTGCACAGACTGAGTCACAAACCCTCCACATGCAGGTCTACGAGCTAGGTAATAGGAAAAGGTCCTGGGAGCTGTGGGTAAAAAATTAATAGGCTTTATTCAGAGATAGGAGCAGCCGTCCTAGTGGCTTCTCGGAGCATTTTGAGAAGCACGACGTATCAGAGCTGTTAGTCCTTTATACTTAGGTCCATAACCCAGGACACCTGGGTGCCTGTACACAATTACATTAAGTAGTAACCAAGGAACACCTGAGGATATTTACCGCAAATGCTTGGCAAGATTCTGAACACCTGGGGGGCCTTGACCATTTTCCTATATTTTCCCAACAATCATTAAGCCTTTACTGCAGGTGATATTTCTAACAATGTAAATATAAGCTATCAGCCAGGAAGCACATCTTGTGATGAAAGCCGAAGACAAAAATATGATGGCATATGAGATGTGCTGAACATCCTTAAGGAAACTACTTCATCCTGTATAAACTGCTTTCCCAAAACAGTGGATCCTATTAACTGCAGTCTCTATTTTGCTGAGAGAGGTAAGTGAGTTTGGGCCCAGAAAAGAGAGACTAGGCCTCTTCCCTCATGCTGATTCTAAGCAAATGTTGAACAAGTATTTGAAGTACATTGATTGCAAGAGTGCCACATTGGCTTGCCTGTCTAGCCCAGGCCTTGGTCAGCTCTGCTTATATGATCCATTCCTCACAAGGAAGTGAGCAGTGAATAGTAAATCCTATCGGGAGAAGGTCTGTTTCTCCTTCCAGTGTCCCCATACCTAGGATTCCAAGAGGGGAGTATTGGTCCTGAGACCACTCACCTCACAGTTGGAGCCTCCCTGAGCTACCAGAATAATGTAGGAACCTAACATGTCCACAACTAACCCAACCATTTGGGTTGTGGGCACAGCCTTCTATATTCAACATCAACCTCCTTATCACATCCCCAAACCTTAAGAAGAGCACGTATCATTGGACACATATCTGCTCAACTACCCCATAATATTCCAGGGGCCAAGAGGCAGGGCAAAACTAGACCTTCAGGCAAACCTGCCACCTTGACTCCTACATAGGACTGCACACCACCTCTTCCCCCAAACACAAAATTTGAGTTTTCAGGCTAATTTGTGTCCTGTTTTTCTTATTCTTATTTCTTCTTCCAGATGCCTTATTCTAGTCCTGTGAGCTAATACCAGGTGTCAGCCCTCAAAATGAAACCATCAGTAGGGAGCTGTGGATGTTCCAGCAGAACTGAGAGCTGCCCTGTCCTGAGGATCTGAAGAGTTCTTAGAGCTAACCTGACTTTCTGTCAATCCCTGGGATCCCAGGATGAACTGATCCACCTGGTTTCTCAAGAGAAGAATCTTTAGGACAAGGCATAGAACCCAGAGCTAACCCACCCACCACACCCTCAGGCCCCATCTTGGGATTCCCAGTAGAGTGTGAAGGGATCCAACTGCAGCACGGGGAGCTGGCCTTCCCTTGCTGTACAGGTTTCATTCCTGGGATCCTACCTGGGATTTTGTCAGACAGATGGATCTTCCAACATCTTCCCTGGCTCCTGGCCTCCTTCCATGGCTCTCCTTTAAATTTAGCATTCCTCCTTGCTCAGTCTACCTGACCCAGCCCTGTTTCCTGGGGACACATCCTTGTGCACCATTTGAGTTCCATTTTATGGGACTCAGATTACCCCACATGCCCAGCAGCCTCAATTCCTGGGCCAGCTGACACCTGCTGAAGGGACCGAGAAGCTGAAAGGGATGTCCTGGGGTTGCTCTTTCCACCCTGGCTTCTTTAAGCTCATAGGGCCCTCTAACACCAGAGATGATAATGGAAGCAGTCAGCAAGTGTAGGCATCTCTGCTGTCCTACCTGCCCCATGAGATAGTTGTCAGAATCAAAAGTAGTTATTTGTCAAACTCTAACAAAAAATAAAGCTATGAGGCTGAGAAGGGAGGGCACTCACACATACATGTCTACGATAAAAACAATTACAAAAACTTATACACATGCTTGTAACAAAAACTTTTACCAAGGACTTTTCAAACTTTTACTTGCTACAGGAGTCACAGGACAGCTAGCTGGATGTACAAGAACATTTGCCTGACACTGTCTTCACTAATAAACTGACAGCAACTCCTGCCATAGGCCCGTGTAACCAATGTTCGGTTTGTTTCAAAACACGTTTTAAACTTTTCTCTCTTGCCTTTAAAAACCTTTGTCGTCCCTTACCTTCCTGAATATGCACATAGTTTACTGTGGTATGCACATTCCCGTTGCAATGCTGTATTCCCAAATAGAAGTTTTTCTTAGAGATTTGTCTCTATATTTTTAACATCCCCATGGCCTCTCCCAAACAAGTTCACAAGCAACCTGTCCTTTCTCCTGTGAACTTGCCTTCAAATCCCAACAAGGTCACATACAAGTTGTGTGAACTGGCATATGTTGCAGATACTAAGCCTCAGATTCCTCAACAGTACAGTCAGGGCAACAATTCCTGACTTAATTATTCCAGTGATTGAGAAGATAACTATGTAAGGGGCTTACAAAAACCCTACACACAGGAAGCAAATTATAGCTGTTATTATTATAACTTCCCCTGAACATGTGCATAGCTACAGGCTCCTGGTAGTTTCCTGAAGTTCCAAATCAAAGGGAAGGACCTCCCAGAGCCAGCTTTTAGCTAAAATCTGAAGAACACTCTCTGTATGATGATGCAATGTGAAAGCATGCTGTCTTCATTTTGCATGGCAGCCTGCTTAAAACAGCTCTACACTTTTCTCTGTAACATTAACAAACAGGAAAGAACTGTTATGAGTTCCTTGAAGTTTTAAGCAGAATTACAGCAGAACTCTCCTCCAAAGCTTAAATTACTTTTGAAATAAAGGGGGCCTGGACCTAATTTGGATGGAATCTAAGCCACCCAAGACGAGAATGCAGCAACAGACTGGCTCCTACATTCTGATTCTATAAAACTAGAGTAGGTAAAACAAGATGAGCTGGTCACTGAGGCCAAATCTTGCTGGTCTAGGATGACCAACATCTAGCTCATCCAGGACTAAAGGGTTTCCTGGAATGTGGACTTTCAGTGCTAAAACCAGGAAAGTCCCAGGGAAACCCTACACTGATTTTTCTTTTAGGTCTGAGTTACTAGTCCTTCCTCCAAGAATCTTCCCCTAAATGGGTACACACTGAGTACCTGCTTTGTTCCAGGCACTATTCTGATCCAGAGGCCTATTGCCTATTGGAGGAAACCAATGAAGTTATTACACTTTGGATTGGATGCTGGAATAGAGGTGTACAGGGAATTCTAGTGCCCACATTTTGCCACCTCTTCTGATTTTGACTGGGAACCTTTGTAAAGGAATGACTGTTCTTATTTCTCGTATTGAGGATAAATGCAATATTCTGACGTGGAAGGCTTTGTTTTGTTTTGTTTTAGCTACCAGTGCTCATCTTTCTTCCAAAACCTGGGAAGGAACCAGATATGCGTTAAAAAAAATAAAAAAGTCAACCTGTAGATACTACAGATATATTTTTAACAATATTAAACACAACTATCATTACACCCTATACCATTAGTAATTCCTTAGAACCAGCTACTGGTAGTCCATATTTAAATTTTCCCCAGTTGTCTCAAAATGCCTTTGTACAGGGGGTTTCTTCAAATCAGAAACCAAGCAAGCTCCACTATATTTGGTTGATGTGTTTCATAAATCTTTTTAAATGTTTAATTCCCTTTCCCTACCTTTTTTTCATTTTGTTGAAGAAACTGGGTCTTTGTCCTGTACAATCTGTACAATCTTTCACATTCTCTGGATTTGGTTGATTGTGGTCTCCTGGCCATTAACATTGGTGTATACATACAATTATTATAGTTATTTTTAAAAGGAGAGAGAGAAAAGTTAAGCAGAGAAGAAATGCTAGAATAAATATACTACCGTGACTGTATTTGAATAATGAAAGCATGTAATTTTAATTTTTTCACTCTTCTAATTTTATAAATATTTTAGTGAGCACACATTAAGTTGAAAAAATAAACCTTTATTTTTAAAAAAAGGTTTTCACGGGCCGGCCCGTGGCTCACTCAGTAGAGTGCGGTGCTGATAACACCAAGGCCGCGGGTTCGGATCCTATATAGGGATGGCCGGTTTGCTCAATGGCTGAGCGTGGTGCTGACAACACCAAGCCAAGGGTTGAGATCCCCTTACCGGTCATCTTTTAGAAAAAATAAAATAAAATAAAGGTTTTCACAAATTTGGTATCTCATTCTTTAATGGAAAGGCTCAATGATGGAAAATTACCTGTATGGGAGTTTGCACTATAATAACAATGGTTATAGTTAGAGTAAAAAGATCTAGATTTGAGATTCAACTGACATTAGCTGTTTGACTTTGAGCAAATCAAACATCTTATTTTTCCCTGATTCCTACCTTTCTTGCAAGGGTGCTTTTAGCATTACATGTGCATGTTTAAAAAGCCTAGTATTGCATAAAACACCATCAAAAGTATCCTTTGATTTCTTTGCTTCTTTATAGCTTTAAGAAACCATTCTTTGTTGTGAGGCATCCATACACATCACCAAGACACTGTTCTTGCCTTCCTTTGACAGACAGCTAGTTGTTGGTCAGTGGCATCACAGGCTGGCAACTGAGAACTCCACGTCTCCTACCCCTAAGAGATCACCTTTAGTGCTTTTCTCCTAGAATTCAAAACAAGTGCAGCCACATCCTCAACATCTTTACATTCTCTTCTGTATCCCACCCCTTTCTAGTGTCATGTGCCTTCTAACCACCACTTTCCCGCCACCATCCCCGAACATACACAAAAGTCCTGCAACACGAGGTTTTATTCAGTCAATGTTGGTGAGGCTTCCCTTTTCATGGAAAAGAGAAACCTAGACCTTGAAGTAAAATTAGACCCAATAATGGGAGGTATCAAAATCTAAATAAAGCTCTTGAGGGTAACCAGAAGTACACACTTCACAGTGTCCACTCAAATCCCAATCATTTCTTTTCTTGCTGATGAAATCTGAAGTTTCCCAAGGATAAACCAGCCTTAAATTGTATTCTCCTATTTCAATCTAAACTTATAGTTTAAACAGACTTCTGTAGATTAAGTATGAAATCATAGCCCAATTACAAGAATGTTCTTAAGAAAAAATATATTATGAGAACCAAAAAAAAACTAATGCTGATTCACTTGTTTTTAAAAGCCAGATTTAGATATTCTTGTAAACTTTTAGAACATCTGTAAACCAACTAATGGCAGTTAATGATCATATACAACTCATTTTATTCTCAAGATATCCCTAGAAAGTATCCCCATTTTTCTTTTTTTTTTGGGGGGGGAGGGTAGGAAACAGACTCAGAGAGGATAAGGTCACACACCCATTAAGTGGCAGAGAAGGCATCAAACTCAAGACTAACTAGTTCTGAGGCCTATTTTCTTAACTATTAGGACAAAAAATACAAAATATTCATCCCAACTGAAGACTGAGTCAAACTCCGAGGAATTTAGAGAAAAGTGTTTTCATACAAATCATTCCACACATTACATTCCAAGTTTTACTTGCCAGCATGAAGCCTCTGATGTCGAGCAAGTGCTGAACTGTGCCTAAAGGATTTCCCACATTCAACACATTCATAAGGTTTTTCTCCAGTATGAATTCTGTAATGCTCACTAAGGTGTGCTTGCTTGCGGAAAGTTTTTTCACACTCACTACACTTAAAAAGTTTCTCTCCGGTGTGAGTTCTTTCATGTTCAGCAAGGGAAGAGTTCTGAGTGAAGGCTATACCACATTCAGTACATGTGTAGGGCTTCTCTCCTGAATGAATTCTCTGGTGCTGTGTGAGGCATGCACTCTGGTTAAAGGCTTTCCCACATTCATTACACTTGTAAGGTTTCTCTCCAGAATGACTTCTCTGATGACGAGTAAGGCATATGCTTTGACTGAAGGCTTTGCCACATTCTGTACATTTATATGGTTTCTCTCCAGTATGAATTCGCTGGTGTTTAATAAGGGACGGGCTCTGACAAAAGGCTTTTCCACACTCGTTGCATTTATAGGGCTTCTCTCCAGTATGAATTCTCAGATGCTGGACAAGGACTGCTTTTGTTTGAAAGGCCTTCTCACATTCGTTACATTTATAAGGTTTCTCTCCTGTATGAATTCTCAGATGTTGAGTAAGATTTGACTGTTTACGGAAACAAGTTCCACATTCACTGCATACATAGGGCTTTTCTCCTGTGTGAATCCTCTGATGCTGGGTAAGAGATGACCTCTGAGTAAAGAATTTTCCACATTCACTACACTTCGATGGTCTCTTCTGCATGTTAATCTGGCTGGAACTCACACTGCTTGTAACACACTAAAGGCACTTTGTTATCCAGGTTTGGATAACACCTCTCAAATTCATACTTATGTGCTATTTTCTCAAAAATGATTATCAATAGTGTGACACTGTTCTCCTGGGAAAAGTGTGTGTGTGTATACATGCACACGTGCATGTGTTGTTTTCCCAATCATTCCTGCAGGATTGCCCCTCCTCTTCCTTGTTCAGCATACATTTTCAACTTCTTCAAAAGCAAACTCCTGATGATCAGCCTCTATGAAGAAAAAGATAAAGTAAGGAGAGGTCTTAGGAATTCTATCAAATTTCCTATCATGACTGATTCTGAAACAAATACTAAAAACTAATACAAGTATTTGGGACCATCCAGATTTGCATCCGTAGTGATAAACAGTAAAAAAAAAAAAATGATGAAGTAAGTATCCTAGACTTGAATAAATTAAGTTTTAGGGAAAATTATTGTCCATCTATAGTCTGTACTCCTCAAAAAATAGGTGAATAGTAATACTATTTCCTTCAGTGGACTATAAGCAATATCTTGGCAGACAAGTGATAATTAAAGAGTTTCCCTTCCAAGATTTCAAAGGGGATCCAGGCTATAACTTTCATTAGACTCATCTCACCAATCCTTCCATATTCACTCACCTTAACAGGTGTGTCTTTAGACCTTTCTTTCTCTACAAAACGTTTAGCATCTCTAGCTCTGCCCCTAGGTCCAACTGGAAAACCTATAGGTTTGAAAACTAGAGTCCTGCTTACTGAAAGGAAATGAGATATTGCTGTTTGGTTTCAGAAAAGACAGAGATGGTCCATTGGATAATAACTAGGCTGTAACTTCATGGTCCAGGATCTGGCTCTAACCTTTGTAGCCAAAGAAATGCTTCAGAACCTGGAGTAAAGTAATCAAATTACAAGGGGAATGATGTAGAACACAGTCACATCATTAGTCACTTTACTAATTTACAATGAAAAATTTTTATGCTCAGTGTCCAGCTAGTTAACACATTCTCTTTACTTTAGAAAACTGTATAGGAACCAAATCATTGCCATCAGAACACTCCTTGGGAAGAACAGAATTGGAGAAAGAGAGGAATACTTAGATGATCATAATGGCATCAAACTTTGAAATGCTGATGACCTGAATAAAGCACACAGAATCAGAGAATGGATATTCAGGTGCTGCACATCAGAGCAATCTCTTCCCTGGATGGTGCTGGAGATACTGACACATGTTTATTCTCTGAGACCCCTTTTTATTTTAGTTTTCTAATCGCACAAGTAACATGTGAATATATCCACACTTAAAAATATTTAGATAATATAGAAGTATATAGGATTAAATAGTCATTTTTATAGCCTTCGCCACCCCACCCTACCCAAACAAACCCATTCCCTTCCCCCAAGATTATCATTATTAAGTTTGGAGTATATAATCCTTTTTCTACATATTTTTCTACACACATATAGCATTTGATTCTCTTTAAATAAATAAAATTGTTTGGTAGGTTCTGCTCTACAATTTTTTTTTCCCCCTAAAGAATGTGTCTTAGAGATCATTTCATGTTGGTAAATATGGATCTACTGGGGATGAAAGTAAGCTGGTACACACTGATATATCTACATAAATTGTTTACATCCAGAGAGAATCTAATTGGCCAGTGCCTATACCACACTGGCTATTAAATATATTGACTATCTTGCCTAAACCTATCTCTCTTTTTGTTTGTTTGTTTTGGTTTTTTTGGCAACTGGCCAGTACAGGGATTGAATCCTGGATCTTGGTGTTATGAACACCACACTCTAACCAAATGAGCTAACTGGCTAGCCCCACTCTTTGTCTGGGCATTAACTTCCAGTACGAATATACTATGTACAAAAATAAACTCCAGGTAGCTTATATTTATTTTTTAAAATTTCTTTTGGCAGCTGACCAGTATGGGGAACCAATAGGTATTTTAAACAGCTAAATGTAAAACCAAAACTGTGACCACATTTTTATTTCCTTTACTCTTATTCTCCTTAAACAAAAAGGTTTTCTTTTTTATCATACAAAGAATGCATGCTCTTTCTATTAAAAAATTACTTCAAAAAGGAAATCACTTGAAATAATACCACTCACAGAAAATACAGGTGGTATTTTCATGAGCTTTCTCCTAGTCATCTCTCAATGCATATACACATATATAAACACATAGTGTACATAACATACATATTAGACTATAACAAATTCTTTTTTTTGGGGGGGGGGCAGCTGGCCAGTAGAGGGACCAAACCCTGAACATTGGTGTTATCAGTACCACACTTTAACCAAATGAACTAACGAAATTCTTCAGGACATATACAATCATGATCTATTCACAGAATTTCCATAACCTAAGAATCTGGTTCTCCCAGAACTATTTTTACTGAGTTTAACAGACTTCCAGGCTCCATGTTGCCTTTGCAATGGCAGTTGCGATTACTTAAGCTCTTGTTCCAAATAGGGCCAGGAGCCTAATCCATATTCTGTGAGAAAACCCTTAACTTTTCAATAGGTCTTCCAATAATCTATTATCAGTTTTCCCAGATCTGAACTCTATACCTGTAAGGCATCAGACCTAGCAGTTCAATAAGTAGATACAAGATGTGCCATGTGATGACTGCACAGGGAATAGCTAGTCATGCTACAGTTCAGGTTCATGTGATAAAATTAGCACACTCCTTGATTTTTCCTATAGCCAATTATTGCATAGCCATCTTTCATACTGGGCCACTCTCACTGATTTAAGTAAAAGAGTACCCATTTCTGGGTGGTTCTATGTTATCAGTGTGCTGGGTCCAGGTGTAGTAGTCACTAGCGGGTCCCACTATAGGTCTGCCACTTCTGAATGAGCATCCCGGTAACAACCCATCCTGGGCTCTCTAGTAAGATTTCACTTACCCAGAGACAAGCTGTTAAGAACATAAGCAATACCGGTTTGTCTCCTGGGGGCTCTTTTCTTGAACAAAAGCAGGAATCTGAGGCACTAAGGGAGGAAAAAGAACCACCAATAAATTGTCAGCCTATTTCCTTCACACTCTGGATTCAGGGGAACCCAGGAACAGCCGATCCCCTAAGCAAACAACTATTTTAAGTCTGAATGAAAGAATATTGTTATTATCCTAGAAGAGCATCACCAATGATAAAAGTCAGCGACTGAATGGGTAAACTTCAGAGAGATGTGGCAATGCACAAAGAAAAAGGACAGGTGCTTCTAAAGACTAAGTATCCTGGGGTAAAAATTCCTCCACAAGAGATAAGGTTGGAACTCAAAGACTTCCCAGGCCTACGGGAAAAGCCACTAACTTCGACTGTGGGGCTACAGTAGAGAGCAGTGGGACAAGCAATGGCTTGAATCAAGAGATCTGGATTCCAGTCTTGGCTCTGCCACTAACTTGTTCAATGATTTGAAACAAGTCACTCAGTCTTATCTATGATTTGTTATATCTGTGAAATGAAAGTGGGAAACTAGATATTTAAATTTTCTTCTAGGGCCAGCCCGTGGCTCACTCGGGAGAGTGCGGTGCTGATAACACCAAGGCCCTGGGTTCGGATCCCATATAGGGATGGCCGGTTCGCTCACTGGCTGAGCGTGGTGCTGACAACACCAAGTCAAGGGTTAAGATCCCCTTACCGGTCATCTTTTAAAATAAATAAATAAAATTAAAAAATAAAAAATAAATTTTCTTCTAGTACCAACATTCTGTGATTCTGATTCTAAAAACAGATCAGAAAAGAGCAAAAACTTCAAATAAAGCTCTTTCAGCCCATCTTTAAGGATGCTTATTCATGTATCTGAAAAGTACTAACAGCAAGCAATGAGGTGAGAAGCTCTTGTTAAGAATAGGCTGAAATTTGTAAAATATTCAGAGAGAATCTATAAAATGTTACTGGAAATACATGTGTTAATTGTACTGATTGTGTTAAATTTTATTTTTTCTTTATTTTAATTAGTAAAATTATCCATGAATGAATAAGGAATGTTTTTATCGCTAAAATAACATAGGTTTCAACATCCTTACATTTAGTCATACTAAAACAGAGATGGGAAAAAAAATTATATTTTTTATAACAGCAATGTCACAATATTTTTTAAACATCACCCATATAATATGTTAAAATCTGTTTAGTTCGTATCATCTATTATTCTATTATGATTATTTTAATAATTGACTACATTGGATCATGTCCTTTCTATTTGTTGGTAAATGCATATCTGGTAATCTACTTATTTTCAAATGAAATTGATAGGCAGTCATAAGAGAAATTCACTTTCTCAGTTTCTGAGTTTATAAAAAGTCTTTAGTATAATTTATTAAATGGCAACTTAAAAAAAAAGAAAAGGAAAGGATAGGCTTGTCGGGCCTTAAAAACTAACGCCACCTTAAGTGACATTACGAGTGGCGCCATTATGGGCCCACAAGGGAGTATTAATGTGGCAGCCTAAGACGGCGCCAGGAGGAAGTAGGCTGGGGGTGTCTGTGGGAACCTTGCCTTAGCCATTATTGGCCAAATACGCGCTTCCACGCTCCAGGTTGCAATAGCTAGGCATTGAGACAGGATGCATGCTCTCGTAACCTTTAAGCTGATAGGATTATGTAAAAAACTTCCCTTCCCCATTTGCCTTTAAAAGCAAGTGCTGAGTGTCCTTTAAACTGGGCTGGTTGGGGCCGGCGGTGTGCTCACCTCTCTTCACGGCTCTCTTCCCCTGTTTCCTTACAAAGGGGACCAGAGGGAAAGAGGAATCCGGGCCATTCGCTCGCCCACCAAAAGGAACGAGGCTAGGGCTGTTTGGGTCGGCCAGCGGCGAACCCAACAGAGTGGTGCCCCGTGTGAGGCATTTTTAAAACTCGTGGGTGAAAGGCGAGTGAGTGAGGCCCCCGGCTGCTCGGTCTTGAAAGAAGGTCGACGAAGGGTGATCAACCAGCGGAGTGGCCCCCGCAAC
Organism: Galeopterus variegatus; assembly: GCF_000696425.1. Lineage (NCBI taxonomy): Eukaryota > Metazoa > Chordata > Mammalia > Dermoptera > Cynocephalidae > Galeopterus > Galeopterus variegatus. The sequence continues at coordinate 182,287 of NW_007726418.1, read as the reverse complement.
CGCGGTAGTCACCATGAAGCAATCTGCCTGCATGTCAGGGTGAGTACCATAACAGGGGGACGTCCCTGCATTTCTCTGCCCTTTTGCTTCCCTTTATCCCTTCCTTGTGGGGCAACATGGGAGGCGTGTGCGGAAAGAGTGA
>NW_007726418.1:181409-181985 GCF_000696425.1 Galeopterus variegatus | reverse complement strand
TGCAAGGCTCTAAAGTACATGTTAAAAAGCAGAGGCCTAGAAATATCTGACTCCACGGCCACCAATGCCTGGCATCATGTGGTGAAGGTGGCCCCTTGGGCACCTTCGTCCAACTTGTTCTCGTATGAGACTTGGGACCGGGTTCAGACCCTGGCCAGAAAGAATGAGATTAGTCATGGGCTAGACCCCCCGCCCCCCGTTAGGGTTCTACCTAACCATCTCTGCCCTAAAGCTTTGCTTCCGTCCCATCCCGAGCATCAGGAAGGGGCAGAAAGGGATTGGGCGCAGTTCGATGACGAGAGAAAAAAAAAGAAACAAAGCTGCCAATGCAAGGTCCTGAGCAAAGTTTAGCCAAAGGAGAGAAAGCGGCACCTGAAGAAGTGGAGGAGGCTAGTCCACCTTTAAAAACATCCCCGGCAGAGCCGCAAGTTTTCCCTGTTATGGCTCACTGGGAACCCCCAGCTGTCCACAGCCCGTGAGGGGAAGCAGCCCCTCAGGCCTATCCAGTCAACGTTGTAAAAGAAAAAAAAAAAAAAAAAAAAAAGGCTGTTGCCGAGGTCAGGACTTTATCCTCAG
>NW_007726418.1:172522-180777 GCF_000696425.1 Galeopterus variegatus | reverse complement strand
GGTGGCTCGCTGGGAACCCCCAGCCTTCCGCAGCCCATGAGGGGAAGCAGCCCCTCAGGCCTATCCGGTTAATGTTGTAAAAGGAAAAAAAAACAAAAACAAAACAAAAAAAAGGCTGTTGCCGAGGCCAGGACTTTATCCTCAGCCTTACAGGCTCAGACACAAAACTTAACTGAAGCCTTCAAGACGTTTACTGCCCTGATCCTTTCAGGAAACAATACTTCCCCAGGCATTTACAGCCCTGATCCGCTCAGGAAACAATACTTCCCCACCCTTCAAGGGACAATGTTTTGGTAGTGGAAGACAAGGTCATTTTAAAAGCCAATGTCCCAAGGCTAAAGGCAAAAAAACCCCTTCATGCTCCCGCCTCAGTGCCGTCAATATCAAAACCGGCTGGCACTGTCTCTAGAAGGGTATCTCGGGGTTGCTGATTGCCACTATGGCAACAATAAATGGGTGTCCACCTTCAAAAAGCTGTCATGGACTAACCCACAGCTTTTTGTCACCAACCCCCTGGTAGATGCCTACAATGTCTTCACGGATGGTGGCAAATCAGGGGCTGCTGTAATTATTTACAACCCCCCATGCACCACATCACAGGCGGCCCCCGCTACTCATTTTCACCCCTGTAATGGGTCGGCACAATACAAAGAGCTGCTTGCTATACTCCTTGCCCTACAAAAGGTGCCAGACCCCATTAACCTTTTTACAGACCTTATATGCAGCCAATCTTCTCCCTGGGCTTCCAGGAGCCCACATTCGCTTAGATTGTAATCCCATCTCCTCCCTTATGATACAAGTAAGGAGTACCTTACAAGGCCGCAATAACCCTATTTTTGTTCAACACCTTCGGGGTCATCAAGGGATACCAGGATTTCTAGCCACAGGAAATGCCCAGGCAGACACTCTTGCCTCTCAGGGACCTAAAATATATACAATAGATAGTGCCAGCCAACTGCACACTTTAACTCATGGAAACTGGCGAGGTCTACATGCCAGGTTTCCAAATATACCTATTTCACAGCTAAAAAGGATTGTACACACATGCAAGTCATGCCTTCCTTATATGCAAGTACCCCCCTTACAACCGCCAGGGAACTACAGGAATTCCCTATAACCCCCAAGGACAAGCCATTGTTGAACGGCATCACCAATGCCTTAAAAATCAATTATTAAAACAAAAAGGAGGAGTCACCAGCCCTCATCAACAGTTGGGACAGGCACTCCTAACTTTAAACATCCTAAATTTTTCCAAAAATGAACCCCTGTCTGCCTTCCAGAGACACTGGTCAGCTCAACCACCATGCCCGGAAGTCCAAGTGCGGTGGAAAGACCCCTTAACAGGCCAGTGGAAGGGCCATGACCCATTGCTAACTATAGGTCAAGGGTTTGGTTGTGTCTTCCCCCTCAGTGAGTCAACCCCTATGTGGGTCCCACCCAAAAATCTTAAGTTCTTGCCAGACACCCAGGGTACTGAGGACCCTGAGGAGTTTATTGTTTGTATGTTTCAGACTGCATTATGAACACTTTGTGGATGATCCAAGTGGCCACCCTCCTCAGGTCAACAAGGACAAGGGCCTCTGCCACCGGGGAAGCTCCCCAGGAGCCAGCCAACCAAACCTGGGAGGTCATACAAGCCGCTTGGAGGTATCTGTATCACATTTAAAAAATTGCTAACATCACTTTTTGAAGTTGTTTTACAGAATCGACGCGGACTAGACCTGTTGTTCTTATAGCAAGGCGGATTATGCGCCACCCTCAAAGAAGAGTGTTGCTTCTACGCCAACCACTCTGGAGTGGTCAAAGATTCCCTAGCTAAGCTTAGAGAAGGGCTAGAAAAGTGCAAAAAAGAACGAAGCCAATAGTAATTGGTTCCAAAGCTGGCTTTCAGGTTCCCCATGGCTCACCACCCTGCTGTCCTCCCTGGCGGTCCCCCTCATCTTGAGGCCTTATGTCATTCGCCAGGTTGTGTCCCTTATAAGGATCAACACCACTTCTCTCGTAATGCTCACCCAGGTGATAGAGGAGGTGGCCCATAATGAAAGCCCTGACAGCCCTTGGGTCAATATGGCCCTTTAAGAAATCAGTGCCAATCTCTAAGGCTCTGCCCCACCCCCCACCCCCACTTGGCTGGATAGTCAATGATGGGTAAGATTTCCAGAGGGAAACAACCTAAGACAGGCACAGCCACCAGAGGGAATGGAGGCGAGACTGGGAAGGTTAACCGCCTCCAGCTGCCTTATTAAAACAAAAAGGGGCAGATGTCGGACCTTAAAAACTAACGCCACCTTAAGTGACATTACAAGCGGCACCATTATGGGCCCACAAGGGCGTATTAATGTGGCAGCCTAAGACGGTGCCAGGAGGAAGTAGGGTGGGGGTGTCTGCGGGAACCTTGCCTTAGCCATTATTGGCCAAATACGCACTTCCGCGCTCGAGGTTGCAATAGCTAGGCATTGAGACAGGATGCATGCTCTCGTAACCTTTAAGCTGATAGGATTATGTAAAAAACTTCCCTTCCCCATTTGCCTTTAAAAGCAAGTGCTTTTCTGATAATAAATGGAACTGCTGGACAGAACCCCCGCCGCGTCTGAGTGTCCTTTAAACTGGGCTGGTTGGGGCCGGCGGCGTGCTCACCTCTCTTCATGGCTCTCTTCCCCCATCTCCTTCCAAAGGGGACCAGAGGGAAAGAGGAATCCGGGCCATTCGCTCGCCCACCAAAAGGAACGAGGCTAGGGCTGTTCGGGTCGGCCGGCGGTGGACCGACATAGGCTGAGTCAACAGCAGGGAAACTCCCTGTCAGTTATCATCCCACAAGCAGAGGTGGAAGAATTTCTGGAAAATAGCAAGAGAACTGCCTCTGTGTGACATGAAGTATATCCACAGAGGGGGGAGTCTGTTGGAAGATGTTAAGGACCCCTCCTAAGGGAAAGGTTTTAAGAAACCCTCCTTATGGAAAGAACACTATATTAAAAGGCAAGAATCTAGTTTCCAGTCTAATTCATCCCAATCTGCTAGCACCTCTGACACTAAACAAAATATTAAACTATTGTCAAAATTATGGTCAAACTTTAATACTCAGCTCAAATGTGAACCAGCACACCTGTACCTTGTGGAAAATCTCTCGACGTTTCCAAGGCATTTCTTCCTCTGCACTCTCAAGGAATTTTACACGTCTCTACTGTAGCACTTTCTTTTTTTTTCCCTTTTTGTCTTTTTTCGTGTCCGGCAACGGATTGCAACCCTCAGTGTCGCGCCCGCAACCCTCAGTGTCGCGCCCGCAACCCTCAGTGTCGCGCCTGCACCGGACCGGGACCGGCCACGGGATCGCAAACCTCGGTGCTGCGCCCGCACCTCGCTCAGCCAGTGAGCGGGAACCGTTCTGTATGTGGGAGTGCCGCCGCGCTCTCAAGCGGCGCACTGTAGCAGTGTGCCACCGGGCCGGCCCTACTGTAGCACTTTCTACTCTGATACTCTGATTACATTCTGTCTTCCACTAAACTTGAAGACAAGTATGGCACGGGGCTCTGGGGCTAGAACATTTTGGATTTGAATCGCTGTTCCATCATTTATTAGTTAAGGGATCTTGGGAAAGTTACTTAACCTTACTGTGTTCCAGTTTTTTCAACTGTTAAGTGGAGGTATTGATAACAATAAGTACTTCACAGGTTGTGGTGATGAATAAATGAGTTAATACGTGGGAAGTATGTAGAAGAATGCCGGCTGGTAAGCATTCAATAAATAATACCTGATGTTAAATTATTGAGTCTTGGACCAGCCCGGTGGCGCACTGCTACAGTGCGCCGCTTGGGAAGCGTGGCGGCGCTCCCGCCGAGGGTTCGGATCCCACATACAGTCCGGCCGCTCACTGGCTGAGCGAGGGGCGGGGGCAACACCGAGGGTTGCGATCCCGTGGCCGGTCCCGGTCCGGTACGGGCGCGACACTGAGGATTGCGATCCGTTGCTGGTCACGAAAAAAGACAAAAAGAAAAAAAAATAAAATAAAAAATAAAAAAATAAATTATTGAGTCTATATGTCTTCATAAGGCACCTATTTCGTTGCCGTCAGGGAAAAATAAATACTTCATGATAAGAAGGAGATAATGCTCACATATACCCATTCAATCCGCACAACTCTGTGAAGTGGCAAAGCAAGCAACAGTATTCACTTCTGAAAATCAGAAAACTGGAGCGCTCAGAAGTTCGCTGACTCGCACAAGCGCTCGTATGTACGAGTGGAACCCAGGTCTCCCGACTCGCAGCCCACGGCTCCCTCTTCCTGACAAGCTTGCCCAGGCCGGGCCTCCGCTCCGAAGGCTCGCCTGGAAGGAAGAGGCGCTGCGGACGAGCGGGCGACCCCCGGGTCCGAGGGAGGCGCTGCATGAGACGCCGCCTCAGCCCCGCACAGCAGAAACGGCTCACCAGGCGCTCCGCCGCGGCGCTGCCCTCGCGTACCTCGCGACACCCCGGTTCCTAGGAGCTCTGGAGCCCAGGAGCGAATCCCCGGCACGCCCCGCCGGCGTGACGTCACCAGTCCGCGCCCCGGCTAAAACCGCTACCGTCTCCTCTCTGAGAAGGCGGGAGCGGCTCCATCGCTGTGCTTCTTCCCCGCCCCAGAGCTGGGGGCTTCGGTGCACCGCCCGGTAGTCCTGCTCCAGAAACGGCCTGCAAACCCCTTTCAAGATGCATCTTCCTGGTATAAGGAAGCTGAACGGAAGTGGGAATGGGGGTGGACCACAAGGAGCTCTTACTATATGTCAGTTCATCCGGCAACCCAGCCACATTTATCTTGCTATTAAGGGTTCTCAAGGCTTTCGCAAAGTTGGCTTCAACCTTCCTGAAGTACATACTCACCCTCCAGAAAGTTGGCCTCCTCACAGAAACCCCAAACACCTCACTGATTCGGGATCTTTGTTCAACAACTGACCAAAAGAACAAAAGCTTTGTTTGGGGCTTAAATCCTAGTTTCTCAGTGTGTGAACTTTGGGCAAGTTACCTTTCCTGCTTCCTGACTTATTAAACACCTAATAATGGTACCAAATTTCATAGGGTTATTGTGATTAAATGATGTTAATGCATGTAAATTACCAAGAATTTCTAGCACTTAAAAAATGTTCAGTAAATGTTAGGACGATCTGTTCCTCAAATCCCAGCTCCACACCCTATTGTTCTGTCTTCACAGACCTTTCCAGCCCTCAAGGTAGCACCCTGGTCCCCCTTCTGCAAAACTTCAGATCTTGCTGGTCCTCATTTAGGAAACTTACACACATGGGCTCATACTGACACATGTATTCCAGGGATGAAGGCATGGGTAGCACCTAATCCACTTCCAGGCAGTCCTACTGATCTGCAAGCTTGGGTCATGGGGCTTTGTGCTAACCATCATATCCCTAGTGTGCAGCATAACATAGGTACTCAGTAAATACTTGCTGAATGAATGAATGAGATGCAGCATATAAGTTCTGTTCAGATTTCCAGATGGGCTGTTTTCCCAAAACAAAATCCCTTCGGGAGCCTGAAATCAGGAATGGAATTACCACAGACTGAGGTCATCACTAACCATCTTCAGCTAAAAAGGGATCACCCTTTGTAAAACTGTCAATTGACATGCCACTTAACAATAATGTTGAGCTCCCTTTTTATCAGGTGTCACATTCTCAGCACCATTTTATTATCAGTAAGTTCTTCCCCTCAACCCTAACATTGCACAGGCCAGAGAGTCTAGGCCTAATCATTCTTCCCCTACCTTTTGGGCTTCAAAGAAAATCTAAATCAGAAGGCTCTACCCTATGGAAATTAAGCCTGGAGTAGGGGTACCCTAGGTAGAGCTGGTTACTAGCAACATTAATCTGTGGCTTAACAGCAGTTTGGGCTAAGCTTCTCTCAGTGAGGTGGAAAATGGATGGTAGGGATGGACACCAAAAACATTCCACAAAACTAAAATAACCTAAGCCTTGACATGGTCAGTGGACAAAGGGAAGTGAAACTGGTGCCACCCTAGGGCCAAGGTTAGGTTTCTGCATTAGACAGGAAGCAAAGAGGGGCAAAATACAAAATCAACTTATTTCTCACTCTCACTTACATCCAGGGAAGTCTGAGATTCTGAAGGCAAAAAGCTTCTTGATCTTTCTTATAAAGTGAGCTCCTCCCATCCTCAGGATGAGGGAAAGGTTGGATCCCTAAGCGGTCAATTCTATGACAGATAAACAGGCATATGGAATAGAGGTATGACTAATAAAGACAAATGTGAATAAAATGCACTGCAGTTTAAATTTCACCTGACACTGGTTGTGTGATCATGCACATGTCAAATTGTCTGTTTTGTTGTTTGAGGATCTGATGTCACTCTATCCCACTGTGTTTTTCTGAAATCATTAAATTTCAGTGCACTGAGAATAAGCAAGAATTCCAGTTACCATTCCAGAGCCCAAGGGAGGCCATGAGCTCAGGAAATGCTTCCACTTTGGGATTTCTAAGCTCCAAGTGCTCTCCTGCCAGGCCAGCATTACTCTTCAGTTCCTGACTTATTATCTCATGGACAGTCCAACTGACATAGGTGCATGCATTTTCCTCTTCCTGTCCCTGATATCAACGTAACTGAAAGCACTTTGTTAAATTGTGATGGGACTTTTAAGTGCCTAATTCATAATAAACTTCTTTGGCTACAAAGTTTTATTTTACTTATGGAATCCTCTACTTAATTCAACTACACCCTCTGTATCTTAGGGAAAGGTTCAGAATTCTTGCTCTTGGCAAACGCTTCATGTACACACACTCACCATACCTCCTCTCTGCTGGTAACTGAGAACACAGTCAGCAGGATGGTATGGAGAAATGTCTGACCCAATATTTAAGTTGAGTTCAACAAATATTTACTGAGCACCTTCTAAGTGCCAGGCACTATGGATACAAATATTAATAAATATCACATTGCTCCTGCCCTGGTGGAGTTGACAGTTCAGTGGGAAGAGAAAGATTTGAAAACAAACCATTATAATGTAACACAATAAAATGATAAAAAGTACGAAATACAGAATAAAAAATATGCGAGATTAGAGACAGCTTTTAAGATGTTGCCTGAGCACATTCATATGTGACAAATGAAAGCTCTTTAGGCAAGCAGAAGCACAGAATGGAATCGAGGCAAGAGAAACAGGATGTGCAAAGGTATGAAAGTACAGAGTCCGGTGGTGGTGATGTAGAATCACAGGAATTTGCACTATGGAACAGAATGTGCTGGGCACGAAATAGCAGCTGAGGATGGAGACAAAGGCACGGGCTACATGAGGGGTCTCAGATGTCTCTTTAAATAGCTAGAACTTTATTCTGAGAATAAAGCTGCCAGTTATGCTTACAAATATTATCCAAAAGAAATGTGGAAGATGGCCTGGTGGGGCAAGAAACGAAGATTACTAGAAAAATAAACTGAGGAGCTGGCCAAAAGCAGTAGCAGTGAAGATGGGTTCCAGATTTAGGAGATAATTCCAACAGTAGTTCCTATGGTCTGAGTGTGTCCCCCAAAGTTCATGTGTTGGAACCTTGGTTCCTCAATGTGGAAGTGCTGGGAGGTGCTTGGGCCAGGGAGGTAGAGCCCTCACAGGTGGATTGATGCCATTCTTGCAGGACTGGATTAGTTCGCAGGAGAGCAGTTGTTATAAACTGGTGGGCCCCCTTTGGCTTGTTTTCTTTTGCACTGCACTGGATTGCCCTTCTGCCATGATATTAAGCAGCACAAGGCCCTCACTAGATGCCAGCACTATGTTCTTGGACTTCTCAGTCTCTAGAATTGAGCCAAAATAAATTTCCCGTTTATAAATTACCCAGTCTCAAGTATTCTGTTACAGCAACAGAAAAATGACTAAGACAAATGGATATGAACACTGAGTAAGAGGGAAGATTGACAGAGAGGGCAATTCCTAGGTGTGGGGCCACGCTGGAATGAGTGGGCACATCATGGACCAGCAACCGAGAGGAAATCAGAGGTTGATATATGCAAGTGTGAGAATGTGGAGTGAAGACAGTGAAAAGATAATGAGTTCCTTTCCTTTCTGTTTCCCCAGGAAGTGAAAATGTGCCAGACTAATCTCATCATGAAGATTTGAAATTCAAGGTAAAATACATTCTATTTTAGAGAAACTTTCTTGCAAAAACTTCCCACAAAAAAAGGGTGGAGATATTTTTCAGCCTTAAGGTTTTCCCAGTTCTTTCTCAAGAAAACTCTCTCTATTCTATTCTCCACTCAAGATTCCAAAGAT
>NW_007726418.1:171111-172005 GCF_000696425.1 Galeopterus variegatus | reverse complement strand
TCTATTCTCCACTCAAGATTCCAAAGATAGTAGTGTATAATTATTACTCTAAATATCTACACCTCAGGAAATTCCTAAAAAGGTTTTTGTGGGTGAAAGCTCATTAAAATATATTAATTCACCAAATAAATATTTATTGAATATTTACTGTGTCAGCAAATATTTCTATAATTGCTGTTATTTTTCATTCAGGAAATATAAAAACGACATTTCCTTTTGATAGAATATACACATTTTCATAGCATAACATATTTAGAATGTTTTCGCAGGCTTAATTTTCCTCATATTAATTCCCTCAATTAGGAATACCTCTGTGGTAGGTTTTGGGAACATAATCTTCATAAATAGAGAGGGGAAAGCATATGTGATATTTCTACCACATTCCCATTAATGATAATTAATGGCCCAAACCAATGCTCACAAGACAGTTGCTATGGAAAAATCTAGCATGTGTTCCAAATAACCAAACATTTCAGAATCAACTTGGTTTTTTTTAATAGTCGTATTTTTAAAAGTATGTAAGATTCAGAGCTTAGAAACTATTCCAAATGCCAGTAAAAGGCTATCTTCACTTAATCTTCTTGAGCTCAATTTCTGGGTAGGAGTTAAGAACATGAAAGGGATTGGGGAAATTATACTAAGAATAAAATACATTATAGTCAGTGGCAAACTGTGCTACCTCAATTTTCAGGGATTATAAAAAGAGGTAATCATCTTTAGAACTCCTTTGAAAGATAATCCATGACAAATGTCAATACTCTTAAGGACTAGTCCAGAAGCCCCAAACTCCAACCTGCTTAAAAATGCTTTCCCCTAGGGCTGGCCCGGTGGCACACTGGATAAGTGCGCCGCTTGGGAAGCGCGGCGGCACTCCTGCCCGAGGGTTCGGATCCC
>NW_007726418.1:155882-170579 GCF_000696425.1 Galeopterus variegatus | reverse complement strand
ACAAAAGACAAAAAAAAAAAAAAAAATGCTTTCCCCTAAAGGCCAACAAACTAAGTCCCATTTTGTTAGGACACTGTTAGTCCCAGTAGATCCCTCTCCCCTATTCCCTGTAAACCAGTGGCTCAGTCAAATTTACAAGAGACAGGTGTACACCTTAGCACAGGGCAGGATTTTGTAGGTGGCCTGCTCAGTAACATGCAGCCTTCCTGTTCTGAGGCCTCTAATCACCAATAGTCTAGTACAAACCATTTATTTCCTGTATAAGCCATTATTCTTCTGGGACAGAGATTGGGTCTTCCGCTCCCTGGGTCTCTGAACAGATCTGACTGCCTTCCTACAAACCAGCATCACTGAAGTCTCTCTTGACCTCCCATTTCCTTCTTAGCCCTAAGTCACCCAACAGCTTGAAAGGATCAGGAAAGATCTGCCTCACCCTGATAAAAGTCTTATTCACTGGCACATCTGTGGAGATCAACCCAGTTCTTACCACATTTCCTTACTTGTTGAATGATTACAGATTCTTTTTCACTTGTTTCTGTCTCTCTTTCAAGGGACCACTTCCACAGTTAGGGGCCTCCCCCATGATAGCATGGTGATAGCTGCCCCAAACTTAAACTTAGCATTACATCAAAACTGTTGCCACTTCCAAACTGACAGGCAGTGTCTGGAAAAGCACCTCTACCTACTGGCCAGTGAACATGGGTGACAAGGTTGGAAGGTGGGGTAGAGGTATAGTAAAGGAAACACAAGTGCTACCTTAACAAATGCCTCAAGGTGTAAGAGTCACATAGGGAAGGAGGAGTTGCAACCTGCAGGCTTTATCTGAAAAGCAGGAATTTCCTTTCTACCCTGTGTTCTCATATCTCCACCTGGAGTAGGCTCTGCATTCCTTAAGCCCCCACCTCCATTTCTGGAAATACTTTTCTCAGAGTAAGGTAGCCAAGGCTCCTTCAATCTTCCCTCCAGGAACTCTACCTGCCCTTCACCTCCCAGACTGACTCCTAGTCACTCTCCCTACAGAAACTGGCATAACCTAAATGCCAGGACTATTCACCACTGTGAAGTTTCTGGTGTCTGAAAAGGACTGAACTATGTCTGAAGAATTTTCCACATTCAATGCATTCATAAGGTTTCTCACCAGTGTGAATTCTGTAATGGTCACTAAGGTGTGCATACTTGCGGAAGGTTTTCTCACATTCACTACATTTATACAGCTTCTCCCCAGTGTGAGTTCTGTGATGTTCAGTAAGAGACGAGCTATAAGCAAAGGCTCTCCCACATTCTTTACATTTATAGGGCTTCTCTCCAGTATGAATTCTCATATGCTGAGTGAGGCAGGTATTTTGATTAAAGCCCTTTCCACATTCATTGCATTTATAGGGTTTTTCTCCAGTGTGACTTCTCTGGTGCCGAATAAGACAAATGCTCTGAATGAAGGCTTTACCACATTCACCACATTTGTAGGGTCTCTCTCCTGTATGGATTCGCTGATGTTTAGTGAGCGGGGTGCTCTGAGTAAAAGCTTTGCCACATTCCTTACATTTATAGGGTTTTTCTCCAGTATGAATTCGCTGGTGTTTAATAAGAGATGGGCTCTGACAAAAGGCTTTACCACATACCCTACATTTATAGGGCTTTTCTCCAGTATGAATTCTCTGATGCTGAGAGAGATTTGCCTTTGTTTGGAAAGTTTTCCCACATTCATCACACTTATGGGGTTTTTCCCCAGTGTGAATTCTCTGGTGTTGTGTAAGATTTGAGTGTTTGCGAAAAGAAGAGCCACATTCATTGCATAAATAAGGCTTCTCACCTGTGTGAATTCTCTGATGATGAATAAGGTGTGTGTTCTGATTGAATGCTTTCCCACATCTATTACATTTATAAGGTTTCTCTCCAGTGTGAATTCTCTGATGTTCAGAGAGATGTGAGTGATTGCGGAAGGAATTCCCACATTCGTTACATTTATAAGGTTTCTCTCCAGTGTGGGTTCTCTGATGCTGAGTAAGAAATGACCGACATCGAAATGTTTTCCCACACTGCTCACATCCATATGGTTTCACTCCAGTGTGAATTCTTTGATGTTGAACAAGAAATGAGCTACGACTAAAGGCTTTGCCACATTCCTCACATGAATAGGGTCTCTCTCCAGTATGAGTTCTCTGATGTTGGGTAAGGTTTGAGCTCCGAGTAAAGGTTTTTCCACATTCGTTACATTTCCAAGACTTTTCCTGTAAGGAGAGAGGTGGACATTTACTTTGGTCAGAAATCTCATTAGTGTGTATGTTACTTGTTTCCCACTGATGCAGGCTCTCTTCTGTAGAAACTCTGAGATGTGTAACAAGGTTTGAGGTCAAAAGCAAGCTTTTCTCAAAATTATATTGTTGACTAATCATTTCAGGGGGTTCTTCCTTGTGGATGAAAGTTATTTCCCCAAAACCTCCTTCTTGGAAAAGGCATGGTCCAGGAACCTCTCCAGGAGGGTTTTCCTTCATGTCCTCACACGCATATTTTTCTTCAAATGTAGAATCCTGGTATTCACCATCATGGAATCTCTTTGCTACTATCTCTGGTGAGTCAATTTCAGAGACATCCTGCTCTGAAGCAGGCTTGTTCACCCAACCTAAAAGAAATCATCAAAGTGAGCATCTCTCACGCAAGGCAGAGTAGAGGCCCCTGAAGTAGTAAGACCCTAACTTTGACAGGCCTCAGTCATGGACTATGAGTAAAGACCACTAAAAGCACGTATGGCAAGTAATTCAGAGTTGGAAGTAGTGGAAGAGATCTGCACCAGGATACCGTGATCACCATTAATGAAAAAACCTCATGGAAAGGGCAGCTGGACACCCAGGGAGTGAGAAAAATGACAGACAATGGAGACAAATGGAAAACAACACACAGGCAAAGATTAAGGTAGGACAGGAAACATGGATAGTTTGTATTCAAATGGTGAAAAATGGGGGAATATAAAAGGGCGAGTGTTTGAAATGAGACACATAAAATGAGTACTGGGGAAAAGCTGGCCCCAGAGGTGCTCATTCACCCCTGCCCCCAACATCCCTATAAGAGATAGTAATTTTATCTCCTAAGCCTCAATCGGTTTGGCTTCTAAAACCTCCAAAGCCTTCTTACTGCGTGGCTGTATCTCCCACTGGCTATCCACTGCTCACTTACCTGGATAAGTCTCTCTTCCAATCTCTCTCTCTTCACTTCCTTGCATATTCAATATTCACAATCTTCTTCTGCTTTCATTAGAAAACACTTCAGGTTTGTAAAACTGGGAGCACTGCTGACAGGGAAAAAAGGGGGAGGGGGCCGGTAGTCACTGTTCCAGCACACATAAAAACGACAAAGAGCTATTACCTAGGGATACTATCTAATAACTCACATAATACCTCTCCAGATACCAATGTGACTACACCAGCAAAAATCAGCATTGGCTTGCAGCCTTCTAGATTCACAAACCCCATTTGTTAGCTATACAGGAAGTGACAGGCTCAGGCCGACTGACAAACCATCAACACTCAAGCACTTGATGAACAAATCAGAATAGTATTTATTACCTTATAAAGACAAAAGATTACACAGATAGAAATAGTCATGTCAATTCGTGCATTATTTACATCATACAATAATTTATATGAAAAGCCATTAATATCATCAAAAGCTACATGGGAAAACAGTCACATAGAAAGGCTACCACATTAAGTCTGACTCACCTACTTCAGCCATATGTCAAGGAGACTGGATAGTGATTAGGTAATTCTCTCTACTTGATACAGACTAGAGATACTCTGAATGTCCTTTCTTCTAGATGTCATATCAGTTCAATTGTTTTTCTTCAGGTCCAGCTCAATATAAGAGAGTAGGCTGCAGCTTCGAAAAAAAAAAAAAAAAAAAAAAAAAACTACTGCAATTATAAAATAATTTTTGACTTACAAAACAGTTGCAAAAATAGTACAGAAATATTGTACTTTTTTTTATATTGTGTTTGAAATATCAAAATCACAACTGTTCACCTAAAAATATCTCTCCATATAACCCTGAAGTAAGAAGCAAAACTGGCAGCATTATTTCATGGAAAAAAGGAAGAGAGATAGTTTTATCAGTCAAGAGCTGTGAAGGCATAAAAGAACAGAATGAGTCTGCTGACATACATAATAACGTTGGTCTTGTGGGATTCTCATCGAGGTCTGTGCCTCTGCATTGAGTTTTGAAGGTTTAAGAAGATCTTACCTGGGAATTCCTGATCCTATTTCACTAGAAGGGCATACAGGGGATCTGTCAACTACCACACAGTGCTACAGAGACTAATGCAGCAGAGTTGAGTTTGGGTATAATCAATGCTAGACAATGGGGAAAAAAAATCAAACAATGCCATGCCTGCCTGCAGCTTATGTCATAGCTAAACAAGGACAATAAACCAATAATTTCAAATATGAGAGGTATGAAAATGGAAGTATGGGGTGTTATGGAATTAGAGCAGAGGGGACCTAATCTAGTCTGGAGAATCAAGCCTCTCTGAAATACAGGTAAATAGGAACAAGACAGGTGAAAAGGGAAAAGAATATACCAGAGAGATGAAACAGGACATACGAAAGGAATCAAGCACAGTACTTTGGAAGAATGAAGGAAACCCGGTAATGCTAAAATATTAAGAACCAGAAGTAAGATATGAAGCCTAAGGCAAGCAAAGGACAAATCAAACAGAACCCTGCCAAGCATTTTAAAAACTTTACCCAAAAGTGAGCAAAAAGCCATAAAAGGGTTTTAGAAGGGTCTGATGAAAGACATGATTAGATGTCATCTTAAAAAAACATATCCCTCTGCCCACAATGCAGAGAAAGAGTGTATGTAAGGGGTGGGAGCCTGGAGTACAAGACAAAGCCTGGAAGACCTCTTGTGAGACTGTTTCAGTAGTCCAGTAAGGGGACTGAACTAACTAAGAGAAAGAATAAACAGGATTGGATGAATACTGAAGAGAGGTGTGAGAGAAAGGGAGAAGTCACAGATAATAACCCAATTTCTGGTTTGAGTGATAACAGTGACAGTGGGAACACTGGTCTGGGGAGGAATAAGATACATTTAGTTTTGAAATATCAAAACAGAAAGTAGAACATATATATCTGGAATATAGGAAAGAGGTGGGGAATAAAAACATATACATGTACTTGGAATTTTTTGACATTACCTTTTCTTTTATTTTTTTGCAGCTGGCTGGTACAGGAATCTGAACCCATGACCTTGGTGTTATAAGGCCGCACTCTAACCAACTGAGCTAATCAGCCAACCCTCATGAGTATGTAGAATTTTCAACATGAAAAGAGTAATTGAAATCGCAGGAGTAACAGATAAAATAATCAAAGGAGTATGGCTAGGAAAACCTCAACAGTGAGTTTATACATTTAAAAGATCTCTAATCCCCTAAAAGATATACATAAAAATAATTTAATATGTGATAAAAGTAGCATTTCTTTTTTGTGTGTGACCGGTAAGGGGATCACAACCCTCCTGCACTCAGCCAGTGAGCACACCGGCCACCCCTATATAGGATCCAAACCCACGGCAGTAGCGCTGCTGCGCTCCCAAGCACTGCACTCTCCCTAGTGAGCCACGGGGTCGGCCCTAAAAGTAGCATTTCTAATCACCCCAAAAAACCCCAGATTACTCATAAATTATGTTGGGACTATTGTTCACTACCTGGAAAAAAACTCCCGCCAAGGGTTCAGATCCCACGTGGAGACCAGTTCCCGCTCACTGGCTGAGCGCAGTGTGGGCGCAACACCGAGGGTTGCGATCCCGTTGCCGGTCCCCAGTATGGGCGCGACACCGAGGGTTGCAATCCCGTTACCGGTCAGTAAAAAAGACAAAAAGAAAAAAAAAAAAAAACACGTAGTGATTCCTACATAATACTATATACCAAAATAAACCTAAACTGATTAAAAAGTTAAATATAAAGAATAAAACCACAAAATAATAGAGTATTGATAAATGATTGATTTTAGGGTTAGGACAGATCTTTCCAAGCATCATACAAAAAAGGTACAAATGCCACAGGACAAAACTGAATACATCTGACCACAGAAAAGCAATATTCTGTATATCTAAAATACAAATAAAATTAAAAAACAAATAAGCTAGGAAAAGTATTTTTGATTTATATAGTAAGGTGTAGATAAACCTAATATATAAAGACTTCTTACAAATGAATAAGGAAAAAAGATAATCTAATAGAAATATGGAAAATACAACAAACACACCAAGAATTACAAAAGGTCAATAAATGTGTCAAAACAAAGTTCCACCTCTTTGGAAATCAAGGAAATGGGAACTAAAAGAATGAAGAATCATTTTTTACATCAAATTACGTTGTAGTTGGGATGCTGTGATCACTATTTTGTGGGTACAAGAACTCAGAACAGAATACTCAGTCTTTATACACAACACCTGCAGTGTATCTTAGAAGCTCCTCAGAGTCCTCATATGTCATAAAAATGACATAATTCTTTCACCTAGTAATTTTATTGGAACTTTCTCATAAAGAAGTAATTCCCCAGAGGAAAAAAATGGAATTCTTCTGTTGCCTGTAAAAAAACAAAACAAACAAACAAAAAACCCTGTAGTATTGTTGAAAAAAACAGTTGTTGTGGACACTGAGGTTTAGCAAATTATGGTACATCCACATGGTAGAAATTATACAGACATAAAGATAATTAAAAATGAAATATGTGGCAATTTGGAAAAATGTTTATGCTACACGTAAGTGGAAAAAAACCCAGGATATGAAAATTTCAACTACAACATCATATGTCTGTTAAAATATGCCTGTGGTTGGTTAGAGCGCAGCCTTGTAATGCCAAGGTCAAGGGTTCAGTTCCCCATACCAGCCAGTCACTCACACACACACACACACACACACACACACACACACACACACACACACACACACACACACACAATGCGTGTGAATAAGATCAAGAAAAAAAAACAATCCTCATGATGAATTGTGAATGATTTTCCCAAACTTCCTCTATTATCTATATTTTTCTCTCTCTCTCTCTCTCTCTCTCTCTCTCTCCCCCCCCCCCCCCCCCCCCCCCCCCCCCTCCCTCCCTCCTTCCTTCTTTCTTTGCTGGCCAATATGGGGATTTGACCTTTGACCTTGATGTTACAAGGCTGTGTTCAAACCAAGTGAGCCAATCAATGAGAATATATATCAAATCAATATATATATAAAATAAATAACTTCTGCAATCACAGAAAAGTGAAAAATTGTAATCAGAGACAGGTAGAGAGATTTACATACGGAGATCAAATTACTACTATAATTGTTAAGAAACAGGCAAATAAACATCAATGAAAAATCAGTATGATAGATCATGAAACTATTAAAAATCATATTTTCAAAGAATATTCATGAGAAAATACAGTGTTAAAACAGAATGATACAGGGCTGAGCCCGTGGCGCACTCGAGAGAGTGCAGCACTAGGAGCGCAGCAGCACTCCCGCCGCGGGTTCGGATCCTATATAGGGATGGCCGGTACGCTCACAGCACTCACTGGCTGAGCGCGGTGCAGCCGGTCTCAAAAAGGACAAAAAAAAAAAACAACAGAATGATACAAAACACTAAAACAAAAAATACACTACCACTAAGCAAGCATTAAATAAACAAACTATTATCAATACACAGATATAATAAAACACATAAAATAAGGACATGAAGAAAATGCTTCTGCATTTTTTCAATATTCTACAATGAAGATATGTTACCTTCTGCTATG
This sequence comes from Galeopterus variegatus, assembly GCF_000696425.1. Classification (NCBI taxonomy): domain Eukaryota; kingdom Metazoa; phylum Chordata; class Mammalia; order Dermoptera; family Cynocephalidae; genus Galeopterus; species Galeopterus variegatus. The sequence goes on along the minus strand of NW_007726418.1, from coordinate 162,800 downwards.
GGTCAAGTGTGTCCCCCAAAAGTTCATGTGTTGAAAACCTGATCCCCACTGTAACAGTGTTAAGAGGGTGGGAAATCCACTTAGGATATTTGAAAGGTGTAACCTTTGAGAGGCGATTGGTTTGTGAGGATTGTGCCCTCATGAATGGATTAATCCATTCATAGAGTAACGAGTTATCATTGGTGTTAACTGGTGGCTTTATAAAAAGCATGAGAGAGTTCTTGGCATTCTTGCCATGTTATATCCTGCATTGCCACAGGATTCTGTACAGTTACCACCAAAGAGGAGGCCCTCGCCAGAGGAGTCCCCTGGACCATGGACTTCCCAGGCTACAAAACTGTAAGAAATAAACCTCTTTTCTTTATAAATTACCCAGTTTCAGGTACTGTTATAAGCAAGAGAAACAAACCAATACACCCGCCAAAACGTTAACACACTTATCTCTAGGACAGTTAACTGGCCACTTTACTTCATCCTTTATATTTTTCTGTAAGTCTCACATTTCCTTCAGTAAACATGTATTTCTTTTATAGTCAGAAACATTTTTTTTTAAAATGACACATCTCACTCATAGGTTTCAGCACCAAAACAAACAAAAAACAAAACAACTCAGGATCAAAAACAAAAAAAAAAATGCCAGATCCAATGGACATGGTATTGGCCTACCATTCAGAATAAGATGAAAGGGGATTGGACTGGGAGTCAAGAAACTTTGCTCTGCCACTGCCCATGTGAATGGGCCTACATGGCAGGTTATTTATCTGAAAAAGGTAACAAATTAGATAATACCCATAAGCCCTTCCAGCTCTAACATTCTGTGAATCCTCGACTGAGTTAATTCACATAAAGCATTCGTAAAGATATCTGCCACATGGTAGCACTCAACAGGAGTTAGAGGTGATTATGTTTAATACTAAAGCTTATGAAGAAGGAAAGATATCTTGGTTATGACCACTTTCCTCCAATCATAGATTATCTGAGGTGTTAGCAGTTTGTCTCTGTTAAGGGTTAGCAAACTATTACTGTAAAGAAAACTGTAAATAGTAAAGAAATTATTTCTGCTTCATGGGTTAAATGGGTTACATGGTCTCTATCACAACTAATCAACTTTGCCTTAGTAGTCTGAAAACAGAAACAAACAATATGTAAATGAACGAGCTTGCCTGTGTTTCAATAAAAGTTGTTTTTAAAAAAGGTGGTAGGCCAAATTTGGTTTACGGCTTATAGTTTGCTAACACTCAGGTCTATAAGTTGCCCAGAAAGGAATGTACAGGTGCTCCCACAAATGCCTATTGTGGAATAATCTAATTGTTAGTGATTTTAAGATGCTAAAAAAAGATCTGTCTGTAGATCCAGGGGGAGATATGTACTATGGTGAATGGTAAAAGAAGAGAGGCTCTTAATTGCCTCATCCTACTAAACTATTAGGGAGATGGCTTCTTCCTCATACCTTGTACACTCTCTCCCCGGTGCCACCTTCTTACCCCTCAATAATTAGCTGAAAGAGTCTGGACAAACCAGGTGGGGGTTGTCAAGAATTTGAAAGCACAATTTCTTTAATAAGACCACACTGAAATGTACTCTACTCTAAAGCCCTTCTTGTTTTGCCTCCTGGCACCAAATAACACACTGATCCAAGCTGTAGTAGCATACTAAACTCTCTCTTCTGCAGCTTTGGGTCACTTACCAGCAAACTGCGTTAGATAAGTAATCTATTCTCTCCGTACCCCAATTTCCTCACTTAAAAACTACAGGTAATACGCTGTTGTGAAGATTAAATAAATTAGCACAACTGCTTCGAACAGTGCCTGGTATATGGCAAGTACTGAAGAAATGTAGTTTAAAATATTATCACCAAAATCGGCTCAGATGCATATCTTCTAGCATTTTCCGACTTGACAGACTTTAACTTCACTCGTTCTGTAGCCCCACCCCTGAATTCTGTGTAATGTTTGGCATGTAATGGATTGTAACATTTTACTGGAAGACATTAACCCTTGCCTGCAAGCTATCACATACATGCTGTCAACTGAGCCTTGTAAGGAAAGCAAGTCACGGACTACTAGAGAATTCAACTTTAGAGATCAAGAAAAAGCCCACCCTCCAGAAGTATAACCCAGGTTTCGAAACTCCCCACCTACTGCGCTTTACACTATTTGCCGTCTCCTATTAAAATAGTCCCTAAACAAGTTTCTGAGCTGCAGGATCAGCTGGGGTAAGTAGTTGGTAGAGGGACCGAGAATTCTGAGCACCAGGATTTCGTTTCCGGACACCGGTCACAGATGTGGATCCTCTATACATCACGCAATTATCATTTATTCATTCATTCGTTCATTCACTCCGCCATCTTCTTAGGCGTCTACTCTGTGCCGAGCACTGTACGGGGCACTGGGCTCTGCAGTGCTGAGGCTGCAGGCTGAGGCCGTCCGGGCTGTCCAGAGTGCTCCAAATGCCCGGCGGCACACGCAGGCAACAATCCGGAGGGGATCGATGCCGGGGTAGGCTTCCCATACCAGCCTCCGGCCCGCCGACCCAGCAGAGGCACGCTGGAACCCGCTCCTTTCCGCTCCCTGGGGCCTAGCCAGCTCACCATGAAATTCGGCGGCTCCCCGCGGAGCGGTGTCAACGGTCCCCCAGATGCACAGGACACGGACCTTACCCTCTGGGGCCGGAAGAAAAGTGGCGCGGCCGGTAGTGCGTCACAGCGGCTTCGTGCATCCACCCGTGCTTCTCTAGGAAGCGGGAGGGCCATCTCTATGGTGCCGTAGAAGAAGGCGGTCCCTCCAAGCCCTGCCAACAAGCGGTGCCTAGTTTTCCTCCAACCTAAGCCGGGTACCTCATCTTATCAAAGACTCCCTTAGCCTGGAGGACAGTGACTACCTCATCCTTCAGAAAAACTGTAGAAGGGTGCGTTAGGGATGGAAAGGGTGCTGGATAAAGAGTCTGAATGGGGTATCTCAGTAAGGAACTAGTATATTTCATCTGCTTAAAATAGCTCCCATTAAGAACCTTTAAGAATGATCGCCTGTTATGTTAGAATAAAAGGACAAACTCCCAGTCTCGGCCCACACAAACTGACCCTCACAACAACGTCTCCTGTTCTGCTATCATACACATTCTAACCTAACATTTCTGAATTCCCATTGGTCCCCTGAAATCCCTTGCCTGATCCTGACTCTGGATCTTTTTTCCATGATTTGCCCTTTGGATTATTCTCCATTCCCTCTACCTACTCTCCCTGACCTCAGCCATCCAGTTCATTCTGGTTCTTCAAAACCCAGTGCCAATCCTCACGTGACTACCTTGACTGTTGCCTTCGCTCGTCTTTACACTCCATTATTACTCCTTATGAGTAATTCCAGCTCTGGCTAACCTCCTGGCTCCCCAAATACACACACGTCCACTTTCTTTTTTTGTCTTCCACCTCAGTGCACGTCCACTTTTGTAGGGACATTATCAGGGAGATATATGCAAGTAACATTAAACCCGAGGGCAACTTTGACGCACCCAATTCATCTCTATACAATTCTACCCAGCTATATGGATCTGTTATTTACCATTATATCCCAGTGTTCAGCAGTGACTGGCAGAGAAGGTATTCAATAAATACTGGTTGAAATCATTAGTCAGATACAAAAGTAAAGTTCAGGTTACTTGCATTTTCGATAAAATGAAAAAAAAAAAAAATGCAGGCGCCATAGTTACATCCGGAAAACAAGATCTCTGCCTACTGAAAAGGAAAGACCACCTTGCTGGCATATTCCCATCTCCTCACCTCACTCTATATAACTGCTGTCTCTCTCAGTACAAAGTGAGCTTTATGAAAGCAGGGGCCTTCTCTGTCTTGTCCATATTATATCCCTAGCACCTAGAGCACTGGCTGACATATAATAGGCTCTCACTAGATATTTGGTGAATAACTAAGGCACTGGAATCAGAATTCTTTCTTAAGCTGAGGAACTTAGCTTTTATTACTGATACTGATTAAACTAGAATCTCATCTCTAAATATAAATAGATCATCAAAAACGATGAAACTTTCGAGGAACACCAACAACGTGAGAGAGAGACGTTCAAATTCAGCATCCCCAGGGTCATATGAAATATGAGAGTTAGCAATAGTTTATGTTCCAACAAGTTACATGAAGTAGTTGTTCCACATAGATGTACATTGCTTATGTATGAGAGCTAAAGCTGCTGAAAATCATTTTTCTTTCCCAAGATTACCTAAAGTACACACTCCAGAGATGAATGTTGCTTCCCTATGGGAAATAGAAACTCCTGGTAAGTCATATTTACTCCCCCTCCCACCCCAAAGAGATTGCATGAAGAATATGACATAGAGAAGTCTGTGGCTTTCCTATGCAAGATACAACTACTTGTACAATTCAGTTTCTTACCCAACATCCATTTCTCCATTCCCAGCACTCTGTCCCCATTTTACAGACAAGGAGACAGGCTTATAGAGGTTGACTTAACCAAATTCACACAGCTCATAAGTTAAAGAATCAGGTCAGAAAGCCAGAACTTTGAATTCCAAACCCAGTGCCCTTTGTAGGCCACAGTGGACCATCCGTCCCCCTTCCTTTCCCATCATTTCAGTTGTCCTTGTCTAGATTTTCTCCTTTTTCCTCACACCATCTCTAAGGGGGCCAGACCTGCATATGTGAATTTCACATCCGATGTTCACCAGTTAAGCAAGGATATCATGGAAAACACTGCAAGTTGGCCATAAAATATTCATTCTCTTCATTTTCCTTACTAACCAAACTGAATTTTTGTTCAGAGTGGCACTGTGCCCAGATTTCTCAAGTTCCCCTGCAGCTAAAGCTTGCCATATGACACAGTTCTGGCCTGAGATATAAATGGAAAGCTTACGGATGTGGCTTCCAGGAATGCTACTGCTTTTCTAACTAAAAAAAATGGACTTAGTTGGAAAATGCTTTTTGCCCTTTGCACTTTCTCCTTATCCCTTTCTGTAACAAAGTTATGAGGCTGGTGATGCAGTAACCATGGGGTATTAAGCACGAAGAAGCTGACCACATTATAAAGGGTGTGACTAGGGGAGAGAAGGAGCCTAGTTTTGGAGCTGTTACACCAGCACTGGACTGCCTCCCCTAGATACCTTGCTAAGGGATAAAAAATAAATAAATCTCCTTTGGAGCATTCAGCATAGTTGGTTTTTGTAACAGGCAGCCAACTGCTTTCCCAACTGATTCACTTCCCCAAGGAGAATATGTGAAAAAGTACGTTCTACAGACCTGAAAGTTTTGTCTCCTAGGAGAGCTAAAACTGCTAGTAATTCATCTTTCCAATCAGGAAATACAAGATCTGCAGAAGTGAATTTCCTTTCTCTGTAAGATACCAATTACTGGAAACTCAGTTTTTCACCAAAGTATTTATGTGAAAAACACACTGTTTAAAAATATGTATTATTCATCTAAGTGGTAAACCCTTGGTAGTAGCTCAGCTCTCTTCCCTAAGAAGGTAACACAGTATATACAGTCAATGCTAGATTAAGATTTTTTTGAGACCCTAAGCATTAAAAGGAAGTGAATTTCCTTTCTCTGTAAGATACCAATTACTGGAAACTCAGTTTTTCACCAAAGTAGTTATGTGAAAAACACACTGTTTAAAAATATGTATTATTCATCTAACTGGTAAGCCCTTGGTAGTAGCTCAGCTCTCTTCCCTAAGAAGGTAACACAGTATATACAGTCAATGCTAGATTAAGATTTTTTGAGACCCTAAGCATTAAAATATATGGTGAGCCACTCCCAACCTCAATACACAATTTAAAAAATAATAACCATAAATTTAAGNGTTCTACAGACCTGAAAGTTTTGTCTCCTAGGAGAGCTAAAACTGCTAGTAATTCATCTTTCCAATCAGGAAATACAAGATCTGCAGAAGTGAATTTCCTTTCTCTGTAAGATACCAATTACTGGAAACTCAGTTTTTCACCAAAGTATTTATGTGAAAAACACACTGTTTAAAAATATGTATTATTCATCTAAGTGGTAAACCCTTGGTAGTAGCTCAGCTCTCTTCCCTAAGAAGGTAACACAGTATATACAGTCAATGCTAGATTAAGATTTTTTTGAGACCCTAAGCATTAAAAGATATGGTGAGCCACTCCCAACCTCAATACACAATTTAAAAAATAATAACCATAAATTTAAGGAATTCAATCAAGTTTTGAATTTTCTCCTAACTACTTCAATGGTTTTTGAAATACTAACTTCTTTTTAATTTTTTTCTTTTTCTTTGGGCTCCTGCTTTGCTTATATCCCCAAAACATGCTTGATCTACCTTTTTGGACAGTCAAGCACTGCACACAACACACTGAGAAGAAAATTACTTCTCCAGATGAAATATAATTCTTAATAATGCAGCATCCTTTCCATGAAAGTTATAGGAACTACACACTCCACAAGGATATAATATATCACTTCTCTACACGAGACAGAAATACACCTAACTTTATTCCCCTCAGTAGGTTAAGTAAAGAAAGCAGGGTACAGTGTTATAAATTCATCTCTGGAAAATAAGCAGCTGTTAACACATCCATCTTCCTACATCAGGGTACATGGATTGCTCAATGCACAACACTGTATTATTACTTCTCTCCAGGAAATATAACTGCTGGTAACTCAGCTTTCCTCCTCAAGAAAATTATATGAAATGTACACTACAGATGTATATGTTGAGTGACACCTGATTATGTGAAATACATACACACTGTACAGCATTGTACATTGCTTCTGTAGCAGAAGGGTTGGCAAACTATGGCTTTTAATTGGGGCCGGCCCGGTGGCGCACTGCTACAATGCACCGCTTGGGAGCGCAGCAGCCCTCCTGCTGAGGGTTCTGATCCCACATACAGACCGGCCGCTCACTGGCTGAGTGAGGTGCGGGC
>NW_007726418.1:154135-155808 GCF_000696425.1 Galeopterus variegatus | reverse complement strand
CTGAGGGTTGCGATCCGTTGCTGGTCACGAAAAAAGACAAAAAGGAAAAAAAAAAAAACTATGGCTTTTAAGCCAAATTCAGCCTGATGTGTGTTGTCTTAAATAAAATTTTATTGGGGCTGACCAATTAGCTCAGTTGGTTACAGCATGGTGATGATAACACCAAGGTCCAGGGTTCAATCCCTGTACCAACCAGCCAAAGATAACAGTAAAGTTTATCGGAATGCAGTCATGCCCATTCACTTACTGGAAGAAAGTGAGCCGAGATGCTGGGTACCATTCAAGTTTTATTAAAGGAAAAGAATCTGCCAGGCTGTGCTCAAAGTGGAGGACAGCACCAGGCATGGGGGTGAGAGAGCTTATATAGAGCACCAAGGGCTGGCTGATACCATCAAGGAGGGGCATTGTGATAATGTGGAAACTATGTGACCAGGGTGGAGAACTGCACCTGTGCAGAAGCAAAAAGGTTTCTGTTTAAGGCACGAGGATTCTTGTAAAGGGAAGGGGGGAGGGGTTTGGTGCTGGAGTGGAAGACGAGGCCAGCAGCTATTTTGTGCTTATTGTGTGCACACTGGTGCCAGTCATATCCAAGATCCATCATTTATGTTCTATGGATACTTCCACACTACAATGGCAGAGTTGAGTAGTTGTGACAGAGATGATATGGTGCACAAAACTGAAAATATTTACTATTTGGCCCTTTATAGAAAAAGTTTGCCAACACTGCTATGAAATTCAAATTTTGGTAACTTGGTGGCTCTCCCAAACCAGACTACATGGCACACTGACTGCACAGAAATGTGTGTTGCTTCCTATGAATGTTTCTCAGTTTTCCTTCTTATATAGAGAAGCAACATAAAGCTTGCTTTACAGCATATGTAGTGGATATTATTAGTTGCCAGACTCAGCATGCATTTTCTTTTACTCCATATCAAAACTCTGCTTTGTTTAAGTATCCGCCCCTCTTTCATGCAGCCACGGACAACATGGAAACAGATCCTACTCCCAACTAAAAAGGGGTCACTTGATTCACTTAAGAGTTATACAATTCCCGTTGCCTATGACTGTCTCAGAAATGGTCATATATCAGTTAGCTTTTGCTTCTTAACAAACCACTCCAAAACTTGTTGCTTAAAACAACATTTATTACCTCTCATAATTCTGTGGGCCATCTAAGAAATTTTCCTATCTGGACTGACTCAGAGTGGGTTGTTTAAAATGGGATGTCCTCACTATTGGGAAAATAGAATAGTTTGGTCAGGGCCCTCGCCTTGGGTCCCACTGGGTGTGGTTCAGCATCCTTTGTAAGCACATTGTGTGTGCGTGCGTGTGTGGGTGTGTGGAGTTAGTGCGCATGCACACCAATATACCTTTTTAGTTTTGTTGCTATTCTTGTGTTCTTTAGAGAGAGAGAGAGGGAGAGAGTAGAGAGGAGTTTTACTGAAGCAGGCGGGCGGGCATTTGCCTGGGGTGTCCACCCTGCACAGCCATGCTTTCCAACCTGCAGCTTCCAAGGAGCTTTTGGCTGGTTACCTAGCTCGTAGACCTGCGTGAAGGGGTCTGGTGACCCAGCCTGGCATGTGTGGGTTCTGGTGACCCAGCCTGGCGTGTGGAGGGTCTGGTGACCCAGCCTGGCATATGAAGGGTTTGTGACCCAGTCTGTGAATGGGCTT
>NW_007726418.1:112303-153589 GCF_000696425.1 Galeopterus variegatus | reverse complement strand
GTGACCCAGCCTGGCATATGAAGGGTTTGTGACCCAGTCTGTGAATGGGCTTGAGGGTCTGTGAGTTCCAGACCCAGACCTTGCTCAACAATTGTCCCAGTTGGTGCAGGATTACCAGCAGGTAAAAGAGCCCAATAACGGGAGTGGTCGCCTAGCTTTACAATTGGTGTCACGAACAGTATTAAGAGCTAGACAACTGGTGCTGTGAGGATTCCAGACCTTTGCTATAGCTCCACCATTGGCATCATCAGCAGGATTATGCCACAATTGGCATAGTCTGCAACAGGATTCTGAGCAGGTACAGGAGCCAAAAGCCCTTGGAAGAAGGAGGAAATGTGGCTACTTTTGAATATGCTGTGCCTTATGGCCACCTTCCTGTTGACCGGGATCTGGTTGCTGCACACTGTACTGCAACGCAGCATAGACCAGGTGCTATAATGCAAAACCCCTTGGGAGGGGGAGGAAATATGGCTACCCTTGAGCTTGTGGTGACCAGTGGCCACTTTTCTGCTGACCAGAGCCTGGCTGTTGATCACTATGCTGCAAACCGGTCAAGATTTGCAGCAGAAAGCAGAGTCATTGGAAGCACAAATGAATGTCCTGGAGGACAACGTGCAGCAACTGGCAACTCCTGCCTCTCACACCAGGGAAGAGGACCAACCCAGTGGTGAGTAGGGAAAACTGTGCATCTCCAGGCACAACCTTTTGTGTATGAGAAATGGAGACAGTAAAGCAGCAGAAACAGGGAGAGCCCCTGGTGGCTCTAGCTATGAGACCTAGGGGTGGATGGTTCTAACGTGTTCTAGAGACTATGTAGTAAACACTTATTGCATTTGTCTGAAGGCAAAAGGCTTGGAGGGTGCCACTTAAACCCGATGGCCAGCCGGGTGCCATTAAACCCAAGGAAAGAGTGCCACACGCAGATGGTCAGATGACCTGAGGATGGGTGCCACTGCAGAATTTCAAGTATGTTTTCACCAGGTGAAAAGGTGGAAAAGTTAGTCTCCATTACTATGCACCTGTCTCTGAGGCAGTGGCTGCAGAATAGCCACAGATATGCACAGAGGCAGGGCAGCCACTCCTTGATGGACTGGGCAAATGCAGCTGTTTGAACTGTGTGGGCAAACGCTGCAAAAAAAACTACCTGAGACTGAGTGATAAGCCAGTGTAAGCCAAGATGATTGAAGTAGTTCAAAAGCCAGAATGTAAAAGTGGAGAGCAGGAGAAAAACGCAAGGGTGAAGCACATAAGCTGTTTGCTAAAGACATTACCTTGGTGGGGAGGCACCTTTGTGTGTGTCAGGCTGGAAGCCCCACAATTCCTGGTGAGTGAACCAGGCTGGGGCCGAGCAGGGCCCAGGCTTGCCAGAGCTGCAAACTTCCCTGCACTGTGGGCTGGCTGTCACCAGTGGTCAAGAGGGACTGGCAGGGATCCCTGTGACCCCCAGTGCTTGGGCTTCACCGGTACTTTGTTTGAGGGGGAAAGTCGTTTGTAAGCTTCTTGAAAGGATTGGCATTGGGGACTAGAAATGGGGGGGGGCAGGAGGAAGGTAGTGGAGGTGGCAGCCCAGGCTGTCCCATTAGTCTGAGAGTGTGAGAGTCTGAACTGTGGTCAGATAAATAGATTTAATGAATATTAAAGAGGTAAAACCATAGCAAATGCTTGTATAATGCTTAGTTCAAGTGTGGGCCAGGCACTGTTCTAAATGCTTGTTTCATTTCACCCTTATGGTAACCCTATGAGGTAGGGACTGTCTTTCCTATATGAAGAACTGAAGCTCAAAGAGCTTAAGTTCAAACAGCTACTAAGTGGCAGAGCCACTGGAAATCCAGTCTGTGTGGCTCCTTTCCGGCTGCATTAACTGTTCTTTCAGATATTATGCGGTGCAGAGAATTTGCCATTGGAGAGCATCGAGCTCTTTTACCTGCCCATAATCCTGACAACTGGGACAATTGTCAAGCTAGGGCTGGGTCTGAAGCTCACAGACCCCTCAAGCCAGTTGTCCAGACTGGGACTGGGTCACAAACCCTTCACATGCCAGGCTGGGTCCCCAAACCCCTCACACACCAGTCTGTGAGCTAGGAAACCAGCAGAAAGGTCCTTGGAGCCATAGGTTTGAAAGCATGGCCACACGGGGTGGACGCCTGAGGCAGTCACTGCCAGCCAGTTTGCAGCGCTGCACATATGCACTAACTCCACCCACACACAACTTATTTACAAAGAATGCACTGCAACACATAATCAATGTAGTGAAATGTTGTAACCATGCTGGGCCTAGTCCACTTGTCTAGGTCCCCAGCCACCAAACCATGACAGATGGTTGGGCTATGCAGATAACCTTGGGGCAATACTTGAAAGGTCCACTATCTTCCTTCCCAGGTGAAAGCAAACTGATCTTGGCTTTAAGATGAGATTGGAATAGAGAAAAAAGCATTTGCAAGGTCTGATACATAATGGTAAGTCCACAGCTGAGTCATCAGCTGATCCATCAAGTCATGAATTGAAGGCACAGCTGCATGCAAAGGAGGTACTACTTTGTTCAGTTCTTGATAATCTACAGTCATTCTCCAGGTACCATCAGGCTTTTTCACTGACCTTACCAGAGCATTAAATGGGCTATGAGCCAGATGAATAATGCCAACTTTCTCTAATTCCACTATAGTGGCACTTATCTCTGCATGTCCTGCTGGTAGGCGATACTGCTTTACATTAACTACATGTCTTGGCTTGGGTAACACCTGTGGGTCATGTTTACCATATCCTTGTAACACAGGCTTTACTGTCCATATTCACAGCTGAAACTCTCCAACTATTGTTTGCAGGTGCAAACCATAAAGTACATCCATACCCAAGATGTATTCAGCTATGGAAGATATATATACAGTATATACATGAGGTTGTAACTTTCCTATGCCCAATGGCAATGACACAACTTTGACCTCAATAGTATTTAACCTCCATAGCCATCTATATGAACTGTCCCCTGGAAATTTATCTGGATTACCATATATTAGGCTACATTCTGCACCTGTATCCACCAATGCCAAAACATGTTACACATTTGTCCTCAACCAATATATTCCCAATTCAACATTAGGCCTCCAGTCCTCACCTGCCCCCAAAAGATGAGTACCTTGGCCTGCTCCCTAATCAAAATGGAACAGCTCATCTGCCTCCTTGTGAGCAACCAAAAAATCCTTTAAATCCACTGAGCGTACCTTGCTACCTGTTTCTGGACTTTTGGTAAAATGCTGTTCAGGGCTCAATTGTTGCCACAAGGAAAACAGAACTGCATTTGGCTGCCAGTCAGTTTTCTTTTTATCAACCCCTTCTGCAAGCAAGTCAAGCCACATTTGCTTATGGCTAGTCTTGCTTGGTCCCTTTGGGATAAAATCCTGAGCATTTCTTGGGGGTTTGGTCTTAGCCATCTTTTGGACCCCTTTTGCTTGTCTGCTATCCTCCACTTCACCCAAGCCAGCTATCATGGTCATTACCTCATGTATAGGATGACCAATGTATGGGTCCAGTATGGCCATCAGTGACCCAAAGGACATTGATGGAGCATTTTGCAGCACTCTGTCTCTTATGCTGCCTGTAAAATTTTCATCATCTGGGCCACAAGTGTTCACATTAAACATGGACTGCTGCATCCCCAGCTCTCGAATAATTTGGACCAGCTCAGCATACGTTTGCCATTTACTAACAATCTTGGGCAGTTCTCCAGCATTTGTCCACACAGTTTGGGCAGCTGTATTCACCCAGTCCATCAAGGAGTGATTACCTGGCCCTTCTGCATATCTGCAGCTATCTGTAGCTGCTGCCTCAAGGACAGGTGCATAGTAATGGAGGCCAATTTCTCCATCTCCTCACCAGAGCACATCACACTATCCACCCCTAGATCCCATAGCCACAACAGCCAAGCAGCCAGGGACTCCCCTTGTTTCTGCTGGAACTGTCTCCCCAAGTTAACCAGTTAAGCCTGGGTATATGGGACATAGGTGAATTGGGTCACTTGTGGATCGCACACCAGTTGTCTGTCTGGTCCCATAGGCTGCTTGTGTCTCAATTTCTCATACAGAACAGGTCGTGCCTGGAGACGCACAGTTTCCCCCAACCCACCACTGGGTTGCTCATCTTCCCTGGTGTGAGAGGCAGGAGTGGCCAGTCACTGCATGTCATCCTCCAGGATAATCATCCACGCTTCCAACAACTCTGCTTTCTGCTGCAAATCTCTATCAGTTTGCAGCATAGTAATCAGCAGCCAGGCTCCAGTCAGCAGAAAAGTGGCCACCGGGCACCACACACTCAAGGATGGCCACATTTCCTCCCCCTGCCAAGAGGTTTTCCATTGTAGTGCCTGGTCTATGCTGCCTTGCAGTACAGTGTGCAGCAACCAGATCCCAGTCAATAGGAAAGTGGCCATAGGGCAGAGCATAATCAAAAGTAGCTACATTTCCTCCTTCTTCCAAGGGCTTTTGGCTCCTGTACCTGCTCGGAATCCTGTCACAGAGTATGCCAATTATTGTGCTCTTTTACCTGCCCATAATCCTACCGACTGGGACAATTGTCAAGCTAGGGCTGGGTCTGAAGCTCACAGACCCCTCAAGCCAGTTGTCCAAACTGGGACTGGGTCACAAACCCTTCACACTCCAGGCTGGGTCCCCAGACTCCTCACACACCAGGCTGGGTCACCAGACCCCTCACACTTAGGTCTATGAGCTAGATAACTGGCAGAAAAGTCCTTGGAGCCATAGGTTTGAGAGCATGGCTGCATGGGGCGGATGCCCAAGGCAGTCAATGTCAGCCAGGTCTCAGTGTTGCATATACACTAACTCCACCCGCAGACAACTTATTTACAAAGAATGTGCCACACCACCCCCAACTGGACCTAAGGTGAGGGGGCTTGATTAAATTATTCTATTTTCCCAAGAGAAAGTAAGGGAGAATGAGAAGGTAAGGAATCTCTCAGGTTTCTGGCTTGTGACAGGATGGATGACAGTATCGTTAGCTAAGATGAGAACATAAGAGGAACGTGGGATTTTTTAGGAGAAAGGTGATCAGCTCAGCTTTGAACATGTTCAGTGATGTCACTTTCCAGAGGCATTGACTAGACATCTTCCAGGCAAGGGAAAATGTTGATCAGATGTAAGATTTGGAAATCATGACTAACAGGTAATAGTTATGACCGTGAGAGTGAATAGCAGAGCTTAGGATAGAGATCACAAACTAGAGGCTCAGGAGCCAGATCAGATTCACTGATGTGTTTTGTTTGTCCTGCACAGTGTTTTTAAACAATTGAATTACTTGGCAACTTTTCATCATTAGATGCTATGTAAAAGTCTAGATTTGTGGATTGAAAGGCTGCAAAATTTGGTAACATCCCTGTAAGGCATTCAACTAGAGCGAACCAAGGTGCCCCCTTTAGAGAGGCATGCACACTCCAGTTCCTCTTACTCCTCTTCATTGTTTTATATAGTCAGTACTACTTACTTGTTTTATTCCTTTACACTCCTTGCCTGGTCTCTAAGGTACTGAGTCTTTAACTTCTGACTTAGTGAGATCTAAAGTGAGGGGGGAAAGTGAGTTAAGATAGAGTCCTAGGGACACTGTCGTTCAAGAGCATGAGAATCAACAGAGCAGTTTGGGGGTAATATAATGGTTTATACTTCTATACTACATAAGAGTCAAGTAGGGGGAGGACTGAAAAGTGACCCTTAGACTTCATGACTAGGAAGGCACTGGCAACCTTCAAATCATTTCTATAGAGCGGTGGGGACTACAGACAGTCTGCAGTGGTTTGAGGAGTTCCTGAAAGATAAAGTACTCATTTTTTCCCCAAAGTATGGATAAAAAGAAAAGAAAAGAGATGTAGCCTGAGCTTGAGAGAGGTAAGTGTTAAGGAAGGGTTTTTTATAGAGTCGGTGAGATTTGAGCATGTTTATAGGCAGCCAGGAAAGATTCAGGAGAGAGTGAAAGGCTGGCAATGCAGGAGAGAGAGGATAATCAGTGGAGTTTTCTGAGGAATTCAGAGAGATAGGATCCACAGCTCAGGTGGGAGATCTGGTTGTGAACAGGAAGGGAGACACCATCTTTTTTGATAATTGTCCTCAATTAGGACCTCTTCCCGCTATCTTCATTCTCCTTCCCCTGGTTAGTCTCCACATGCTAGAGAACTCACATGCCATGTGAGTTCTATTGTCACTCTGGAGGCAATACAATAAGATTCCTAACTAAATAGCCACTGAACATGGAGAAAGCCATTGCTGGCAGCAGCTTGAAAAGCAAGAGTGGGAGAATTAATGGGAAAACGTCCCATTTTTTCTTGTGTTTTTCCTAATATTTACCCAAATATTCAGAAGTTTTAGAGCCAATATGATTTCCTCCCCTAAATGTTCTGGCTTTTTCCCCAAGCCTTCCCCATCTCCCTCATCTCTGGTAACAATGATAGTGTCAGCTCCCCACAGTCATTTGTCCCTTGCTCCTGATACCCAGTGGGGCTAGGAATTGAAGCAAGTTCCATTGGAAGAAGAGAAGATGAAGAAGAGAAAGTCCTTATCTGCTGTTCTCTGGGACTGTCTGCCTATCAGGCCAATTAGTGCATTTTATTAAAGAAGATATGCAAAGGATTCTGTTGTCCTAGAGTTGGGTTTTTTGTTTTTAAATTTTGCTAGCAGTCGTAGAGAAAACAAGGGCTAGAAGAGACCTGAGAGATCACCTAGTCCAGCACTGATATGCAAAGGATTCTGTTGTCCTAGAGTTGGGTTTTTTGTTTTTAAATTTTGCTAGCAGTCATAGAGAAAACAAGGGCTAGAAGAGACCTGAGAGATCACCTAGTCCAGCACTAATGCCTTTGGGACCTTGTGGCAGGACTGTCAGGCAGTGAGGCAGATAGATTCTGGGCCCTCTGCTCATGCTTCCACCAGAGCAGCTCTGGATTATATATCCTAAAATTTATGAAAGATTGCTTGATTAAATAAAAAGAAAGGGGGTCTTTTGCTAAGCAGGGTTCTGGCAGACAACCAGTGGTTTCAGTAACAGA
This sequence comes from Galeopterus variegatus, assembly GCF_000696425.1. Taxonomy (NCBI): domain Eukaryota; kingdom Metazoa; phylum Chordata; class Mammalia; order Dermoptera; family Cynocephalidae; genus Galeopterus; species Galeopterus variegatus. The sequence goes on along the minus strand of NW_007726418.1, from coordinate 146,550 downwards.
CTGTCTTGTTGGAACACGGGATACACAGCCTGGCCTTGGTTATCTGGACACATAGTGCTAGGGACACTGGACCTTGATTAAATAAAAAGAAAGGGGGTCTTTTGCTAAGCAGGGTTCTGGCAGACAACCAGTGGCTTCAGTAACAGACTCTCTTGTTGGAACACGGGATACACAGCCTGGCCTTGGTTATCTGGACACATAGTGCTAGGGACACTGGAAAGCCATTTCTCTTTGTCAACAATGATTTCTTATGTCTTCCTTTTTAGGTGACCACTCCCTACCTGTCCAGAAGCCACTGAACTTCAGGAGGTTTCCCAGGACATGTCCCCACCAGAGCGAGGGTTATGGTTACAACCATCACAATGAAGGAGCCCCTTTTCCTAGAGGCAGTACCTGGGGCAGTAAAGAAGGAGGAGGAGGACTACAGGGAATCCTGGGGCTAGGTGAAGACCAGGCAAGGGGCGGGGTGACCTCCAAACAGGCTTACTGTAAATAGGCAAGGGAAACAGTTGACTTGCAGGAGGCGAACAACGGCCTAAAACCTCTAAAGCATCAAACGAAAATGTCTCAGCTTCCTGTGTTCACACATCAGAGAGAATTTTCCCTGTCTGAAGTCCAGACCTTTCAAATGAAGTTTGAAGGCCTTAGCTTGGCATTCCAGGCCCTGCCTGATGTGACTGTGGTCTCCCATTCCAGCTTTGTCTCCCACTGCACCCAGATGACCATGACAGTCTTCTCCCAGCACACTCTGCTTTTCTACCACATTGCCCACCTTGTTCCCTTTACCTGGAGGAAACCTCCAGGCTCAGCCTCCAAGCTCTCTACCTTTGAATTTTAGCTGCTTTCAAGATGCAGTTCAAATGCCACCTCCCCCAGGAAGCCTTGAGCAATTGCTTCTATGTCTTCTTGAGCTGTAAGTATTCTTTCCCTCACCAGCCTTCCTTTATCTCTATTTGACTTGTACTTTATCTCTTTACATAACTCACCCCACTTGATTTTTGGCTCTTGGGCAACAGGAAAGTCTTAGCTAGCTAATGCCTCTTATTAACTTGGAATCAAACTTGAGAGAGGTGTTGTACCCTCCTTTCCATCCTCACCATTCCCTGGTGAAAAGAGGACAAGAGCTCCCGACCCTGTAATAAGGTCTGGTCTCCACTTTTTCCTCGTTGATCTCACAGTCCTCCATACCTTCAGAGACAGAGTTGCTCCTGGAAGATTTTTCCTCAAGCCCCATCGTCCAAGAGGATTTTTTGAGGCTTTTTGTCTGACGTGGCCCCTACCTAACACTGAGGCAAGGAGTGGACATGGGCAAAGGGGTTTGGGGGTTGCCAGGAAGTCTGAGTGTCTTGGTAAGTGGGAAGAGCCCCATGACAGAGGTGTGAGGAGGGAGGAGACCTGGGGTCTGGGCCCAGATCTGGAATGTGGGCAGGTCGGTTCACTGCACCACATCCAGTGCAATCTAGCTTCAGGGTAACCTGAAACTAGAGCTTGATGGGGGTGACCTGAGTGTGGCCTCTGTCACCCTTGCCCTTCAGGGTTGCCTGGCTCTGCAGTGGCAGTGGGGTCTCTGCTAGCTCTTAGTGCGGGGGAGGGTCTGCAGCTTCAGGGTTTTCGGAGCATAGAGATCCCTGAGGGTTCTTTAACATCTGTATAAGATATTTTCTTGTCAGCTGTGGACACAGGTACAAAGTACATTTTCACAGTCCTTCTGAGAACTCAATTTCTGCATTATCCTTGTGCTCAGGAGGACACCTTACATTTGAAAATATTCCCAAATTCTAAGGCTTACCAAGCCAGAACAGACTGTGGCATGGGCGAGGGGCTCTCTTCAACAAGTATAGGGCTGATCCCAGTGATAATGGTGAATGAGAGATTATGAGAGTTTATTACAAAGCAGGAATGACAAAAGTTTTAAAGTACAAAAAGAGATTAGAGGAGGAGTGGGAAGAATGACAAGAGCTGAGGAAGGAAAACAAAAAGGGAAGTGGGAAGAGGAGGAAAGCAGCGGGGAGAGCAGGGAGGGATGGGGAGAGTGTATAAGAAACAGGAAGAGAAAACATGGGGAGGAGAGGGGAAAAAGCCCAGAAGGAACATGACTTTTGTCCCATTGCAGCCATCTGCAGGCCCAGCCTCCCCTTTCAAGTTCATTTTCAGCAGAAATGTGAAAACTTCCCCCAGGCCTGTACATCTTGAATTCCTCATACTACTGGACAGCCTGCTGAGCTCCAGTCGGCTGTTTTAGAACAAGCAGCACTCCCAAAGGTTACCTAGCCCTTTCTGGTGCAGCCTGGCTCAGAAACACAAGAACATGGGCAAGGAGAGGTGCGAGCAGTCCCCAGAATCTGGCCTGTTCCCTGCCCCCAAAGCAAGAGGTCTTTATAATCCACCTGAGTGTCATGTTGAGGAATAGGAACATTCTCATTCTTTGTCGGTGTCTGTGTGTGTGACAAATCCTGCTGCCTCTCACCTCTGTTCCCCTGCCTTACTGGCTGCCCACCAACTTTCTTCTGCAGCCACATTAGGAGTATAGATAGTCTGTAGACATGTAAGCATCATGAGTGTCTAGAGTATATGCCAGTATTACTTGAAAATGTTTTGTCTCCATCATAGGAAATGGGTGACATTTCTATTTTCTGTATCTTCTGTTAGATTATGAGACCGAATCTGAAATCGAGGAGTTGGTTCCAAAGCAGGAAGTATCAGAAGAAACAGATACACAGAACCACCTCCAGAGAACTTCAGAATAATGATTCCTGAGAAAGCAGGATTGGAGGATTCAGAAATTGGAATGACGGTTTGAAAACTCATCAGGGAAATCCTTCCAGGGAGATGTTGGAGACAAAAACCAGAAATGTAAAGCCAGCAGAAATCAAGGATGCAAAAATCTCCCCAGAGAAGAAAAGCCAGAAAGGTAAAGAACTTGAGAACTTCTTTAATCTAAGCTCAAAAAGTATTTCACATTTGAGAATTCACAGGGAGAAGAACAAGGAGCCAGTTTCAGAAGTCAAAGCACAAGACACAGCTTATGACAGGCTTCAGAGGGGAGCCCCTCTGGCAGCCAGCTTTAGAGGAGCCCTGGGAGGGCAAAGAAATGCAGAGAGGCAGCAGGGAAGCCAGGCAGGACCGAGAACAAGGACAAGGAATAGAGTTTCCAGACATGTTCCCCTCAGAGACGGAAGTGCCCTTGATGAGGAAAGAGGGCAACAAAACTACCAAGGGGAGAAACCCTTTATCTGTAAAGAGTGTGGAAAAGCCTTTGGTCAGAGGGCAAACCTCATTGTGCACCAGAGAACCCACTCCAGGGAGAAACCTTTTCTATGCAATGAATGAGGAAAAGTCTTCAGTCAGCAATCATACCTCATACGACATCAGAAGATCCACACAGGTGAGAAACCCTATGAATGCCAGGAATGTGGGAAGACCTTCAGCCAGAGCTCAAAGTTCATCAGGGTGTTCACACTGGGGAGAAATCTTTTGAATGTGGGAAAAACTTTAGTCAGAGTTCAGGCCTCACTGTACATCAGAGGATCCACACAGGTGAGAAACCATTTGAGTGTAATGACTGTGGCAAAGCCTTCAGTTGTAGCTCATACCTTATGCATCAAAGAATTCACACTGGGGAGAAACCCTATCGGTGTAACAAGTGTGGAAAAGCCTTTGGACAGAGCTCCAGGCAACTCACGCCCGGAAGAAACCTCAGCTAGTTGCTTGTGTTAGTGCCCACTGTTAATGGGAGAAAGTTTAAGGCTCATGTTCATGTGCTTGTTTTACTCAGACTGTCTTCTCATAAATACTAGGAAGTGGGTGAGAGTTCACAGACTATTCACTGCTGGAAATCTGGATCCACACAGTCACTTCTGCTTGTATGTTGTTTTTTTCACTTGTCTTGATTTTGTATGTGTGTCTCTAACCAGTTTTTGAGTTCCAAGAAGCAGACACAAGGTCCTCTCTATATTATAACAGGAAACTGAGGAATTCTTCATTTCTACAATGCTGATTAGGAAATTCTATGTATCAAGAAATTTATAACCTGATAATCTTGCAAGATCCCACTTGCTTTGAAGATTTGTAATTTGCCAAATGCAGAGCTTTAATGGGCTGTGAGTTGGGGAGCTTAGAAGGCACACTCTGAGAAGTACTGAAATTTAGAATATCATATCCTCTTTCAAATCTAGGCTGCCTTTGGAAATTACTCAAGCAGAGGAGGATACATAGGATGATAGAATCATCAAAGAGAACTTGACAGACTGGAACTACGGATTGAGGTTAGCAAAATGAAATATCAAATCCTGTCCATAGGATTAAGGAGTCTAAGACTCTCAGAACAGAAATGTTTGGATCCTTGAACATTAGGCATGCCGGGAAGGGTGTCTTTCTTTTTTGTTGGCTGGCTGGTATGGAGGTCTGAACACTTGACCTTGGTGTTATAACACCACACTCTAACCAACTGAGCTAACCGGCCAGCCCGAAAGTTGTCTTTAAAAGTATCATCCTGGGCCGGCCCGTGGCTCACTCGGGAGAGTGTGGTGCTGATAACACCAAGGCCCCGGGTTCGGATCCCATATAGGGATGGCCGGTTGGCTCGCTGCCTGAGCGTGGTGCTGACAACACCAAGCCAAGGGTTAAGATCCCCTTACCAGTCATCTTTAAAAACAAACAAACAAACAAACAAAAAATAAATAAAATAAAAATAAAAGTATCATCCTGGGCCGGCCCGGTGGTGTACTCGGTAGAGTGCGGCGCTCCCGCCGAGGGTTCAGATCTCATATAGAGACCGGTCCGCTCACTGGTTGAGCGCGGTGCGGGCGCGACACCGAGGGTTGCGATCCCGTTGCCGGTCACGAAAAAAAAAAATAAAGTATCATCCTTCTCTCTCATTTACAGTTGCCAAGCCGCTAAGGGCTGAGGTCCTAGTCTTAGAGCCTGTTCCTTCCCCTCTACACCATCTGGGTTGACTTTTCCTTAAAAGGAAAAAAATATGTGTGTGTGTGTGTGTGTGTGTGTGTGTGTGTGTAAAATAAAGTAATAATCTCAGCAATCTGCCACTTATACAAGAGGAGATTTATTACCTTTATTTTTTACTTTTTTGGCAGCTGGCCAGTAAAAGGATCTGAACCCTTCACCTTGGTGTTAAAACACATTCTCTAACCAACTGAGCTAATCAGACAGCCCTTTGTTACCTTCAGACTGAAGGAAAAATATGACAGCAGGAATTCAGTATACTTCAGTATGTATTGTAATGATAGTTGCCCATTACTAGGAGTTTAGATCAGCCCTCCCAGTAACTCAGGAGTTGGTCCTCTCTTGAGTATGGATCCATAGTCCCCAACCCCGGAGGGTCAATTTTAGAGGTTTTATGAAACTGGAAAATTGACTCTCAAAATGCCTCTTGCTACTTAATTCCAGGTTAATTTCAGCATAAGATATACTCTACCTTTCAACCACTAGTAGGTGAGGCAGGGATGCTGGGAATTAGTCAACAGCTTGACTTCTGGCACCAAGAAAAGCCTAGGGTGAGTTGCAATTACAACCATGTCTGTCAGCTCAAGCTGCTTGCAGGTCACAGGCAATTGAAATTTCAAAGTATAAGAATTTTTTAAAATATAAGAATAAAAAATTTCCATCCAAAGTTTGAGAAAATCCTTATTTCTTGCAGGGCCGGCCTGTGGCTCACTCGGGAGAGTGTGGTGCTGATAACACCAAGGCCAGGGTTCGGATCCCATATAGGGATGGCTGGTTTGCTTATTTCTTGCAAACTACTTCCCCATTGCTTCTTTGGGCAAACACCAGGGCTGTTTGCCTTGTTACAGAAGTCTGTTTTAACTAAGCAGAGGTGTAGGGTAAGCACACCAATCCAGGCATTCATGAGAGCAACTGTTGATCTTGTGTGTTTGCACAATAAGCATCTAAAACAGACTGTGCAACTCCTTGGTTTTAGTTTGCATGAGACTTAGTATATTAGTCCATTTCCGTTGCTTATGACAAAATACTTGGAACTGGGTGGATGATTTATAAAGAAAATGAAGTTTATTGCTTATAGTTTATGAGGCTGGGAAGTCCAAAGTCCATCTGGTCGTGGTGACAGTGACCCAGGGGTCTCACACTGCAAGATGGTCGAAGAAGAGAGAGCAGGGCGAGTAAGAGAGAGAGAGAGAGACACACACTCTCTTCTTTTAAAGCCCTCAGTACCATGCCCCTGACCACCATTTTTAATCTACTCACTACTGCGTGGTCCTACAATCCAATCACCTCTTAAGGCTCCACCTTCAATTACCATAATAGGATTTCCCACCCTCTTAACAGTAACAGTGGGGGGTCAAGTTTCTAATACATAAAACTTGGGGAACACCAGTCTAGCTTCAGTGAGTTTTGGGGGAACATAGTTCAATCCACTACACTGAGCATCTGTGTCAAACTCTTAGTTGCCTTGCACAGAGACCTGGGTAAGGACTGCAGGCCTGAAAATGAAGGGAAGTTAATTTTTTACTTGGACAAAAGTAGAGCACACTTGTGCAGTAAAGTAGAGCCACACTCCGGGATGTAGGATTTAGCTTTCCTGAAGTGCAGGGGAGATAATGTCCCTTGGATGGACTTCAGTGACAGACAGGATTCAGCAGATAAATCTCAGTTCTTATTCTTCCCACTACTACCCAACAGACTGTCTGAAGACCTGCTGGTTCTGCAAGTTGTGCTCCTTTCTAAACAACATGACACATGACTGGAGGACCAATTGGGTTTTCTTTGGGCAAACTTGATAACACATTACCTTGAATTTACTTTTCTCCCACCCTGCATTGACTTATCTTTTTTCCTTTCCTCTTGCAGACCTGGGCTTGCATCTCCCAATATAAGCTTTTGCCTCAGATTCTATTTTATAGGGAGCCTGTGACAAGGCAACCCTCTAGGGGTAAAAAAACCCCAAAACCTTTTTTCCCCAGTGACCCTTTATCAATCCCAGGAAAGAATTCCAATGGCCTTGTTTATGTGACATGACAACCCTTGAATCATGTGCAGTTGTCAAGAGGATGGGTGTTGTAATTGGCAAGAGCAGGAACATGTACTCCCTAAGAGGAGAGTGCAGAGTCATTAGCAGAAAGAGAATGGGAAAGTGCACTGAGCAAGCAAAAACTATCGCTACCACAGTCTACTACAGACAGGCGGGAGTTATTCCTTGCTGTCTTGAATAAGCTTTACTTCTAACAGTCTGCAAAAGAACTTAGAGGTCTGTTAAAAGATAACATTAGAAAAAAAAAAAGATAAAATCATGACTCATACAAATGTTAAATAAACATGTAAGATTTTGTTTAACCCATTATTAATGAGGGAACAGATAAGATGTTACAACCAGTTCAAAGAAGTCAAAGAAGGTCCAGCCCGTGGCTCACTTGGGAGAGCGTGGTGCTGACAACACCAAGTCAAGGGTTTAGATCCCCTTACAGGCCATATTTTGAATTAAAAAAAAAAAAAAAAGTCAAAGAAAGATAAATTTAAATGGCTTTGACTCCACACCTGCCTCTTACCAATGTGAATTACCACCAAGGGCAGTGGGTTAGGGGAGTGACTTGGAGGAATGGGTACTAGTTTCTTTAACCATTCTTTGGATTACTTCCTAACTGTTTGTATATCCTCTGATCTTAACATCTCTTTCCCAACTCCTGCCCCCACCTTGTTTAAGTGTGCACCACAGGTAAGGGAGGAACACGAAGAGGTGGGAAGCTGGTGGTACAGTCTGGGTGGCAGAGAACAGAGTGGTGAAGGTGGCCATGGGAAGAGAAAAGAGGGAAAGAGGCATGGAAGAGACCTGCTAGCGGTGACCTGCATGTCCATCCATCTAGGACATGATGACTAGTTGGGTGTGTGGAGCAAGGGAAGATGAGTGATTCCAAAGATCTTATCCCAGGAGCTCAGAGCATTGCTGATACTAACCCAGAAGGAGAAGAACATGTTGTGGGGGGTGGGGAGGAGGAACAGATCAGGGTGGGGCAGGTGTTTGGGGGGTTTAACCCTCAAAGGTTAAAAGGGGCTGGTAATTCTTCCCAATGGAGCACCTCAGCAAGGAACAGGAGATGTCAGAAAGGGCTGGAGATTTGAAATTGGGTGGAGTCCCATGAAAGATTTGGGATTGTGGGGATTCAGAGTTCCAAGGGAGAATGTGTGCTCCAAGGAGCACTGAAGTCCTCTAATAAAATTGCTCAGGGCCAGCACGTGGCTCACTTGGGAGAGTGTGGTGCTGATAACAAGGCCACTGGTTCCGATCCCTATATAGGGATGGCTGGTTAGCTCACTGGGTGAGTGTGGTGCTGACAACACCAAGTCAAGGGTTAAGATCCCCTTACCGGTCATCTTTAAAAAACAAACAAACAACAACAAAAAAACCCCGTGCTCATCCATACATGTGACATGGTTGCATGGGAGAAATTATCCCTCCATTCAGGGATCCTCCCAAGACATCCCACTTCCGTTCAGCCAGGTGACCTTAGGGACTTTCTCCAAACCAGGGACATGTAAATGTCTTGACTGCTGCCCCACCTGACACCACTCCTTTATCCCCTTCCTCAGTCACCTACTCTGAAATGGAGCAAACCCACCCCTGGTGTGACCTATGGTGTCGAGTCCGGACTCTAGCTACTCACTCTGCCTACTCTGCCTGCATTCCAATCCCTTTTCCACCACTTACTGCATGTCCCTGAGCAAACTTCTTAACCTCTCTGTGGCTCATCGTCCCTGTCTATAAAATGGTGGTATTAACAGTCTACCTCGGGGGTGCTGTGAGGATTAAATGAGTAAAACACACATGAAACATTGAGAAGAGTGCTTCTCACAGAGTAGGTGCTCAATGACTACCATGTAAAGTAAGAGAACTTATTAATTTGCTTTCCTGTTCTGAGACATGGCCCAACAGCAATTTTGTCTCTGGGGCAGGACAGCTGGGGGTAACCTGTAGAGCCAGAGAAACAACCAATGCTTTCCTTTTCAGCAAGGAGAGGCCATAGCAGTCTCCAGTTTATTGGGAGGGGAGGGTGGAGGGACCTGCTAAGGGAGGCACTAGAGCCCCAAACTCCATGAACTCTGGAGGGTTAGTGCAGAGCAGGGCTGGGCAGGGCCAAGTGGAATTGCTCTGCTAAGGGAAGGGGAAGAGATAGGGGAAGAAGGCCTGTAATGGATTGAATTATGTCCCCCCAAAAGTCACCGAGGCTTGAATTGTCTCCCAGTTTTACGTATTAGAAACTTAGCCCCCACTGTGACTGTTAAGAGGGTGGGAAATCCTATTATGGTAGTTGAAAGGTGGAGCCTTGAAGAGGTGATTGGATTGCAGGACCGTTCAGTAGTGAATGGGTTTAAAATGGTGGACAGGGGCGTTGTTCTGAGGGCTTTAAAAGATGATGATAGTCTGTCTTGCTTGCTCTACTCTACTCTCTCTGCTTCCACCACCTTGCAATGTGAAAACCCTAGGTCACTGTTGCCACCACCAGATGGATTTCCCAACCTCAGAAACTGTAAGCAATAAATTTTGTTTTCTTTCTAAATTACCTAGTTCCAAATATTTTGTTATAAGCAACAGACATGGATTAACACAAGGCCTGTGGGAGGGGAAGCTGCTAAAAGGCTGTGGCCCTGTGTGGGATGGTGCATTCCAGGAAACATCATCAAGGCAGATGTGGCTTTTTTGGTAGAGTTCAAAGAAAGGGCTGTGTCCCATGCCAGAGCTATCCAGGTAGGGAAGCAGGGCCAGGACGGTCAGCACATGGCATGGGAGGGAGCTCTCAGCCTTGGGGTCCCTGGGAAAGAAGGCTCCTTGCAGCTCCTCTTTCTTGAATTGCTTCACCCCATACGGCTCACACTGGGTTCCTCTTTGCCTCATCTCACCATGTGACAAGGCAGATTGATTTAGTTTATGCCATTTTTACTGTTTGAAAAACCCCGACACCCCTAGTAGAAATTAGAAGTTAGAAATTATCCTGTACTTAGAAAAATAGATGAAAAATTTTAAATTTTGCCTGCGTTTGCTGTTTCCTGCCTATGCTGTTCCTGGCTGATAAAATCAAGAGCTGTATCCAGATGTAACCAGACAAACTAGGGAGGAAACTACCCTGGGGAAGTTCTTGCTGTCCCTGAGTGATTAACTGGCTTATCTTGGCTTCTTTAACCAGCTTGCATTAGGCCTTGCCAAACCCCCTCCCTCCTCACACCAGGAGGGAATATGTGTGACTATATGATAATTTTAAGTGTGTGACTATATGATAACTTTGACTATGTGACTACGTGATTTTTGCCTGTGTGACTATGTGATTTTTTGCCTTTAAAAAACCCCTTAAACTTAGACTTAGGGTTGCTCTCTTACCAGAATATTTGGGGAAGCAGTCACCAGCTGGCTAATAAAGACCCCCTTTTAAAATTCTCAGTTGGGTGTTCTAGTTCCTTTTCCAAGCGACAGCCTCACAACAACCATTAGGATGTTTTATTTGCAGAAAGGAGAAAGGGGGGGCCGGCCCGGTGGCGCACTGCTGTAGTGCGCCGCTTGGGAAGCGCGGTGGCGCTCCCGCCGAGGGTTCGGATCCCACATGCAGACCGGCCGCTCACTGGCTGAGCGAGGGACGGGAGCAACACCGGGGGTTGCGATCCCGTTGCCGGTCCCGGTCCGGTACGGGCGCGACACTGAGGGTTGCGATCCCATTACCGATCCCACATGCAGACCGGCCGCTCACTGGCTGAGCGAGGGACGGGAGCAACACCGGGGGTTGCGATCCCGTTGCCGGTCCCGGTCCGGTACGGGCGCGACACTGAGGGTTGCGATCCCATTACCGATCCCACATGCAGACCGGCCGCTCACTGGCTGAGCGAGGGACGGGAGCAACACCGGGGGTTGCGATCCCGTTGCCGGTCCCGGTCCGGTACGGGCGCGACACTGAGGGTTGCGATCCGTTGCCGGTCACGAAAAAAAAGACAAAAAAAAAAAAAAAAAAAAAAAAAAGAAAGGAGAAAGGGCTCAAAAGGTGGCTCATGCTTTGGGCCTAGTCTTGACTTTCCAGAGTGTGTCCTCATGAGGCTGCCAGGCTGAGGGCAGCACAGCTCTCAGCCAAAAGGCCAAAGAAAGGCATAGAGGCAGATCTGGTGAGGTGTGTGCTGAGGGCAGTGAGCAGAGCATGACTTCAGGGTCTGAGGACCACAGAGAAAACATGATAGGTGGCTTCAGCCAGAAGGCAGTGGTCTCAGCATAAGGTAGACAAAGCAAGATGGGGAATTACATGGAAAAGTGCTGGAGAAAGTAAAAAGCTGTACACCCAGAGGGTGAGGGGAGCCCAGGGGCTGGATGAAACCAGTGTCTGTGGGAAGGTGAGAAGGGTGAGGGTTTAAGCTGACAGATGCAAGCCACTTCCACTCACTTTAGAGGGGCTGCCCCATTCAAGGAGGTGGAAGAGGCAGAAATAAGAGAGAAGGGAGAAATCCATGTCCTACCAGAGGCCAAGCAGCTCTAGGTAGAGGTTGGTCTCTGCTCCACGAGGGCAGTGAATCCTCTTCCTCTCAGACTGTATGCTGGTTATTTCCATCTGCATCCCAGATTTCGTCCTCTGGCTTCTCTGCCCTGGGGCAGCATCCCTGGGACTGCATCAACGTAATTCCCTTTACCTCTGGCTTCCTGGTGGGAGGCATCAGTAGGTCTGAGGGAGGTACAAAGGCTGGGGTTCTCTGTGGGTGCCCTCCCTGCTTTTGCACATGGTTCTGGCAGTAGCCGTGTCCCTCTGTAACCGTAGCTTGTGTCGAGAGACGCCTCAGCATAGCTCCAGCCACACCATTTCCTCCCTTGCCCCTTCAAGCTTGGAGTGGCAGAGCTCTTGCTGGTATCGGTGTCTCATCATCCACTGCCCGAACCTCTATAAATTGCTCCTTCTTTAAACTCGCTGCCTCCTGCCAGGTCCCAGCAGGCTGATGACTACTGGCAACCAGCAGATCTCATGCACTGGACTGTGCATTTTATATTTACTAGACCAGGCCACATCGGCGCTCCAAGCTAAACACTGCTTAGTGACAAGGGAAGCACAGACATTCTCTTTATTCATAAAACTTCCACACTACAAAGGCAGCCAGTGCTGGGAAGGGTTTTGGACTCACTGGATACCCTCCCACTCACACAGAGTGAACATTACCAAGCAACCAGAGTATAACTGATACACCATCCTTTTCTCAAGCTAAGACGGTACACTGTGTCCTCAACATGCTCCATGCTTTCCAGACAAATCCTACTTCTAGATACAACTCCCCCTGTCAGGTTTTAGAAATCTTACCCACCCTTTGAGGGTCAAATACCATTTTCTTCATGATCTATCCCCAAATGCTCAAGTGCTGCTTTTTTCATGACCTAGCCCCAAATCAAAGAAGCACCCACCCTTGTCTAAACTTGCCCACCATTATCCTCAGCTGTTCTGCCATTCAGCACGTTCTGCCTTGTGTTGGTCTTTCTCCCCCTGCTGGAGTCTCATACACTGTGGATTCCTTCACACACCCAGCATGGTGCCTTTTACTTAAAATATGTTCAACAAATTGCTGAATGTATAGAACACTAACTAAACAGAAACCTCTGTGACCTGCTTCAACTGAGTAGGGTCACCTGCAGGAGATGCCAAAGTCTAAACGAGACTAACCAGCTGGATTTCTCTACCTGCCTCCCATGCCATCTGTCTCCTTTTCCTCCTTCTTGCCTACCTTGAGTCCCCACCAGCTTCATCCTCCCAACACCTCCCTCACCTTTCAGTCAGTCCTCACTCTGACAATGGCTTTAAAGCTCTTGAAACCACAGTTGTCATAGTGAGAAGACAGCTCAAAGCCCCTCATGTCCAACTCCTGCATTAGACAGCTGTGGAAAGGGATGCTCAGAGCTCTCAGTGGCTTGCCCAGGGTCACGCTGGTACAGGAAGCCCAATACTATGGGCAGGAATTTGGCTTTGGTTTGTAGTACCCAAAGACCAGGGCTTTTGACCTGAATCCCCCACCTTCCCTTGTGCATCTCAAGCCTGGCACTCCTAGTGACCCTATATCCAGTCTCTCCCTTCCCTGGGGCTCACCTGGAGTCATTCCTTGGCCTTTGCTTGTTACAGCCCCTCCATGGGCTTCCTCCTATCATTCTCCTAGAGCTGGCCCCCTGAAGCCTCACTCAGTGTCCCCCTCCACACTGATCTTGGTATCTCTGCACACCCTTCAGACTTTATCAGTCTCGTTGCCTAGTGTCCTTCAGTCATTTCTATGTGAATATGTGTGTATGCATCTTGTCTCTCCAAAGACACTGGGAGGCCCTCACAGGGGCCTACCTCAGCCTTGTTTAGCAGCACCTGGCACAGAGCTGGACTGATCACAAGGGCTCAGCTTGCTCTCACGTGGATCCAGTGTTGGACCCGAAGCCTTGACCCACTGACACTGAGCCCTGACCAGGGAAGCTGGCTGGTGTTTCTTCCAGGCATTAGTGGTCTGATGAAAGATGAGGTGGGAGCTCTGGCCAAGGGCCTTACCACACTGGGTGCAGCAGTTGGGCTTTTCCCCATGTGGGTCCGCTGGTGCAGCACCAGTAGGTAGGAGTTGCAGGTGAAGGCCTTGCCACACTCACAGTACTCACAGGGCTCTCACCTGTGTGGCTCTGCCAGTACACCAGGAGGCGAGAGCTGTGGCTGAAGGTCTTGCTGCACTCAGGACACACGTAGGGCTTCTTATCTGTGTGCATGCCCCAGTGCATGATGAGGGTCGAGCTCTGACTGAAGGCCTTGCTACATGTGCTGCAGACGTAGGGCCTCTCCTCCTTGTGCATTTCTGGTGCTGGATTAGGTGGGAGCTGCATGCAAAGGCCTTTCCCGCTGCCTTCACCCATATGGCTTCTACCCTGTGTGGAGTCTTTGATGCATGACCAGGGTGGAGCTCTGACTGAAGGCCTTGCCGCACTCACATAGAGATTCCTGCTGGGGGCAGCCAGGCTGGGGCTAGGGCACATAACTCCCAAGTTCCATACAGTTCTGGCCTATCTCTCCTGGGAAGCATTTCTTCTCTTTTGCTGGGACCTGTCTGGGGTCTGGCTTGTCCCTCCTCACTTGCCTTTCTGCAGGCTGTTCTGAATGCTCTGCTCCCCTTCTCCCTGCTTCTCAGGCTTCTCCAAAGGCACAGCCCTTTGGAATCTCACTTTGGGGTCTTCCAGAGAATTCTCCTTCCAGATTCATTTGTTCCAGGATCAAATCCTCCTTTTCACCTTTGAGCTCAATATTTGAATAAGACACAGAAGATAAAAACAAATTAACAATAACAAATAAAAACAGAATCAGCTTTAAATTCTAGATGGGAAACATGAGACTGGAATTGAGGAAATCCGATAAATACCCCTCTTTTCAGAGGCAATGTAGCATTGGGCCAAGAGTGTGGTCTCTGGGGCCAGACTGCCTGACAGCAAATCCTGCCTTTGCCATGAGCAGTTACTTGACCTCTCTGTGCTTCAGTTTTCCTATCTATAAGACGTATTAATGCTACTATCTATTTCATAGTGATGTTGTAAGAATTAAATAAATCAATGAGCATAAAGTGTTTAGCTGGGTGTTAGCTATTAGTATAATTCTCTGCTCAAGTTCTGAATCAATTGAGAAATAAGATATGGAGAGACCAATATATCACCTTCATCAGAAAAGCTGATACTGGTGAATGTGGCTTCTATTCGCAGGTAAGTGGGTTTACAAACACTGGATCCCAGGATTAGGCAGCATTAACCACCCAGGGACATGGCACCCGGCTGCCGCAGGTTTGCTCCTGAAACACCTGCAGCAAGGAGGGCCAGGTGGGGGACATGGCACCCGGCTGCCGCAGGTTTGCTCCTGAAACACCTGCAGCAAGGAGGGCCAGGGTGGAACGCACAGTCTCTGTGGACAGACCAGATCCCAAGGGAGAGGAGGGAGGAGGAATGGCTTTCCCACACTCATCGATCAAATCAAATCCCTTTTTGTTCTGGGGCAAGAGTGAGTGAGGATCAAAGAGAGGCCCAAGTGTTACACCAGTGAGCTTCCTGAAATATCCGAGCAAGGAGGAGTACTTACACTCATAATTTTTCTATACGTGCACCATGGCTTCAGAGCATAGGCAGAGAAAAAAACAGAAAAGAAGGCAATAAAGGAAAGCATGCATTCTAGGGAAGAGTCAGGGATGGCACTGTCACCAAACATTTGTCCAGGGAGGTCAATGACTGCACATGTAAAGACTGCCAAGCTGGGATGGGGAGAGACGGATGTATCTTGGGAACTGGCCAAGGTAGCAAGTGAGGTGGTCAGAGAAGGCTGGTCTGTGGAAAATGGGGTCATGGGAGTCATGGAGCTTGACCAAAGTCCCCTTGCTGGCTGGAGAGGCAGGACAACAATTGAGAAAGACCTCAGGAATCTATCAGATAAAGGGGACAAGGGAGAACAAGGGAAGTGTCTGGAGGGAAGGGTATTGAGGGCCTACTGTGGGCAAGGTGTGGCAGTAGGGAGGCAGAGAGGTATGGCTCCCCAGCCCCATAATCTACGAGCTCAGTCTAGGCAGGAAGAGAAAGCATGGACTCATAGAAACAGGGGAAGCCAACCCTCTAAAGCATGGGGAGGAACCACATGCAGGTCCTTTCCCACCCCCAAAGCTATGGGAAATACAGCAAGAAAGAAGGACTGTGTGAGCTCAGGCTTTGCTTCCAGGAGGGCTGGAGAAGTCGGGGAGCATGGAAATGCTAAGGACATTCCTTAGCAGAACACTGTCCCCAGGGCAGAGATGGCCACAGTCAGCTCCAGTCCAGCCCTAGCCCTCTAGTTTAGAGCCCTAGACCTCTAGTTTGGTCTTATCTCCCATTCCCCAACCCTTTTCTTGGCTTCCCTGAGCTTTCTGGTGATACCGATGCTCCCCAACAAAGATTTCTTACCTCCGTGTCTTTCGTCTCATCTTCCATATGACCTGGAACACCCAACCCTTGTCTCACTCACCAAAACTGTTCATCCACCCTCCCACCCATCTCTTGCTCCCTCCCACCCACTCACCCATGCATCCATCTGCCCATCCATCCACCCACCCATCCATCAGGCCTGCCTCAATCATACTTCCTCCAAGGAGCCTTCCTCCACCCCTCCCATAGGTCCCAGTGACTGCTCCTTCCTCTATCCTGGGCCACCTCTGCCATCCATCCCTACTTCATTGGCAATGACCTTATTTTTTGTGTGAATTAGGTTTCCCTTTCCCATGTGTCCATCTTCCCAACTGGGCTATGAGTTTTAACCTGGTGTACTTGTTAACAATTGTACTAGTCTCTTAGCAGGCACAATGCTGTTTGGCACGGTCTCTACCCTCAGGTCTACCAAGAGGTAAGTTGTTTCTATCTTGCCTTTCTTGGGCCCCAGAAATCTCAGTACTAGTGCACATCTGGCAAAATACTTGGGAAGACTCTGAGTGACCACTTTTGGCGTGAAGGTCACCCTGAGGACCACTATGCCTGCCAAACAGCCACAGCTAATCAAGGGATGAGAATTTGTTGGGCTTGGTTCTTTGTTTTAGGGAGTTACTACAAAGGATTTGGGATCATGGCCCAGGAAAGCAATCTTGGTAAGTTCTCTGTCTAATCAGTGTGAAACTGTGGTGCTATGATGTGCTGGCGGTGTCTGGTAGACTGAAACCTTGTGGCATCTAGCCTGGCCTGGCACTTATGGCCAGGTCTGCTCCAGAGCTGTGGGACACATTCTCTTTGGTGCTTCCCTCCATGGACAGCTCAGCACCTTGGTGTAATTCACAAAGAGATATTTGCTAACTGAACAGGGGTCGGGGTGAGGGAATGGTCTTTCTTTTTTTTTTTTTTTCGTGCCCGGCAACGGATCGCAACCCTCAGTGTCGCGCCCGCACCGGACCGGGACCAGCAACGGGATCGCAACCCTCGGTGTTGCCCCCGCTCCTCGCTCAGCCAGTGAGCGGCCGGTCTGCATGTGGGATCCGAACCCTCGGCGGGAGCGCCGCCGCGCTTCCCAAGCGGCGCACTGTAGCAGTGCGCCACCGGGCTGGCCCAAGGGAATGGTCTTTCTCAAGACACACAGACTCTGTTTGGCAGCCATGGGGGGAGGCCACGCCCTGACATCTGGGTCCCAAGAGGCCACTTTGCTGAGACTATCAGAGACCCACATTTCTGAGGGGTGGAGGCCAAGATGGATCCAAGCCTAGCTGAGGCCTCTTGATTAAAACCTACTATTACTTCCCCAATAGTGGCCCTTGGGCAGGAAACAGATGGGTCCCAAGCAGTAGGTGGCCTTGGAGGGCTGAAGTTAGAGGAAGCCCTGGCCCTCCTTTCACAGTGGCTTTCCCATCCCAGAGCTCAGGCTGTTGTCACCAGGCTATGTCTGAGGCCTGGAAAGAAATGTTGGAGAAAAGTCCACAGTTGGCCTTGGAAGGGGAAGCTAAAGAGGGTCAAAGTGCTGACCCTACCTTCCCTGCCTCCTTTGGCTAGAGGGGAGAACCCATAAGCGAAGGTAAACTTTCTGGGAAGGTCTGGCATTTGAAGGCAAAATTGGCATCTACTGAACGGTCATCTCCAGGAAGGGACATGGAAGCATGTCTCCCAAAGAGCACCCTTCCCTTCTTGGACGGTGAACCCAGCCTGGCTAGTAATCACAACAATGTCACAGGACGGAACAGTTTACAGCTCTGTCCTGTCCCCAGTCTCCTTTGAGGCACACCACCCAGTGAAGCTGGCAGGGCAGGAAATGCTGCTTCACTTGATACATGAGGAAATCGACTCGGAGTTTTTTTGTGACTTCTGAGGTGACCCAACCATCAGAGGCAGAGCAGGTCCTGAAAGGCCCCTCAGGTTGCCGGTTACTCAGCACTTGGTAGCAGCTGGGTACTTGGATGCTGAGTCAATCAGAGGTGAGAGATACACTGGGCTCTTTTCTGAGGGCCTAGGCCCCACCAAGGAACACAGAATGGTTTATGAGAGGGCCAGAAAATGAGTCCCAGCTCTACCCCAGCAACCCCTGGTCCTTTGACCACCCTCTTCTAGGGCCAGCCTGTATTCCCACTTCTCACCTTCGGTTGTGGCCCACTAATCTCTGACAGGAAATGCCTGCCCTCAGGCCTAGTGGGGGTGTTCCCAAGGTCAGAGCCACAGGCCCAGGGCTCCTCCTCCTTCAGGTTCATAGCACCTGTCCTCATTTGTGTGCATCTCATTCTGATTCAACCGCAAGTGATGGAAAAGAGGAAATCCTGATGTGTTCCCAGTGGCAGGTTCTTTGCGCTCAGTGAGTGTCACCTGAAGGGACAGTAAATACTGTTCACCAGAGATCTGGCCCATCCCGGGTCATTGACTCCTTAAGGAGGCAGGACCACTTTGGGACCATGTCCTCTGTGAACACAGCTCATGACAACTGAGTACCCAACCCATTGTTACAAAGGCCTAGCAGTGCCCAGCAGGGTGGAAGGAAGCAAAGATGTCCCAGCCCCTATAGCTGTCCGAGACCAGAGACCATCTATCCTGCTCCTTCCTCAGGAAGGGTTTGGGTGGAGGTATCAGAAGTGGTCCACACCCTGCCAGACTTACTTCCTGAGACAACCCCTCTTGGCTTCTGGCCAAAGGGGTCAACAGAACCACGTGGCACCTTCCTCAGTACAGTGGCCTCTTAGACTCTATTCTTTTTTTTTTTTTTTTTTTTTTTTTGTCTTTTATCTTTTTCCGTGTCCGGCAACGGATCGCAACCCTCAGTGTTGCCCCATTACCGGACCGGGGACCGGCAACGGGATTGCAACCCTCGGTGTTGCTCTCGTGCCTTGCTCAGCCAGTGAGCGGGAACCGGTCTGTATGTGGGATCCGAACCCTCGGGCGGGAGCGCCGCCGCACTTCCCAAGCGGCGCACTTATCCAGTGCGCCACCGGGCCGGCCCCTATTCTAAACAGATTCTACCCCTTGGGACCTGAGTTATGGTCTCACGTCTTTTCTCCTTGACCTGTTTCTTGTGCCTTCATCAGCCAAGCCTCTGCTTATTATTCTCTAAGCTTCCACCACAAGACAAGTCTCTGGAAAAAGAACAGCAGCTAAGCAGCTCCTCCCAATGACATCTAGGCCAATGTAGGCAACTGCACCCCATGTTAAACAGGAGTAAAAATGCTTTCCCAATCAAGTAAGGCTTTCTTTTATCCACTCCTATCTTGTCCCCCAGCAGGAATATGACAAGCCTATGAAAATAGGCAGGCTTCTAATGGTTACAAAGCCATTTCATATCACTCATTTTATACCAGCCTGACACTGGGGATGGAGGCAGGAGAGAACTGATGTTCAAAGAGGTTAGGGATTCGTTCTAGATTGAAGGTAAGTGAGGAACAGTGCTACCCTAAATGCCCTCTCCTCCACCACGAGGTTTGAGAATATAATCTTGCCCTCTGCACTGTAGCCTGATTGGTCCCCAGCCCACCCAAGGCCAGAGAAAACAGCTTGACAGAATAGGATCCTAGAATCCTCAAGGAAGCCCCTTCTCCTGGATTTAGCCCCTTCTTCTGACCTCCACCCCCATCCTGGCCAGTCTTCCCTCCCTCAGGCTGCTCACTCCTCCCCCAGCTCTCCCTGCCCCCTATCAGGTGCCCAGCATTCCTCTGCTGCTCAGTGAACCTGGTTGGGGCGGAAGGCCCCTGCTACAAGCTTCATGCCTAGCAGCTCTAGGAAGCCAGGAGGGTCTTCATCTTTGTAGTTCTCCTGCTGGACCCCAGAGGAAGAAAGGCATGAAGCAGGGCCAGGACAGGACTCAGTCCTTACTCCACAGTGAATTCAAATGGACCTATCCCAAAGGACTAGAGGAAATCATGGGAGAACATATCATCCTGAAGAGGGGAAGTCTTTGATTTGACACCAAATCTTAAATATCCAAACACCGAAAATTAAAAGTACTAACAATAAACTGGGGAAAACACTTGCAACACATATGGCAGAAAAGGATAATATCTTTACTATACAGAGAATTTGTACAAATCATTTTTTAAAACAAAAATTGAAGAACACAAGTAATCAATTCACAGAAAAACATGGCTTTTAAACATGGGATATGGTAACCAGTTTCACTCATAATTGAATGCAAACTAAAACATGAGAGCATTTTTCATTTATGAGATTAGAAAAGACAAAACAATAGTTCCATAGAGCATTCCAGGGAAAGGGCATTTTAATATACATACCGGGAACGGCATTTCCAATTTCTACCAAAATGTCAAATGCACCTACCCCTTTGATTTTACCAATTTATCCTGTAAATAAAGTCACACACATACCAAAGACGGTGTGCAGGGACATTCAGCATAGCATTGTTTGTAATAGCAAAAGAGAAAAAAACCTACATGTCCACCAACAGGGCACTCACTATATAAATTATGGTATATCCATACAATGTAATATCACACAGCAGTGAGAAAAAGAATGAGGTAGATCTTATAAGCTAATAGAGAACCATCTCTAAGACACACTAAGTGTAAGAAGCAAGGTGCAGACAATGTGTACCCTGAACTCCCACTTGTGTGATTTTTTAAAGGAGGGACAGATAAAATTGTAAGTGCAGGGGCTATCTCTGGAAGGATCCTCAAGAAATTTAACAATGGTTACCTCTTGGATAAGAGACTGGTTGTTTGGACTGGGAGAGAATCTTCTCATTGTATATCTTCATACCACTGAAGTTTTTTACCATAAACATTGCTCTTTCAGCATAACAAAGAACTATTAGATGAGGAGAGAGGACCCTGGAGGCGCACTATGAAAATAGCCAGGAGAAGCAGGCACAGGCTTCGGCATCGGAGTGGTTCTAATCCTTAATGTATCTACAGGCTTTGATAATAATAAGAGAATTTCCCTCCTCAAGTGAGGATTAAATGAAGTAAAGCACATTTGGCATTTAGTAAGGAGCCTGGCATACAGGAACCCAAGTCCTCAGAGGGAAAATACCAATGAGATCACAGGCATCCAGGAATCACACAAGGGGCAAGTGTCAAGGTGGCCTGGGTAGCCAGGTATCACGCTAGAACTTGGGTTGCCTCCTCAATCCTTCCTTGTCCCCAAACCTTCCCAAGACCAGAGAGGCATTAGCCACCAGGAACACAGGGCAGCTCCAGAGAGGCACAAGAAAAGGAGGGCCTCTTAGGTCTGAGCCTGGCCCCATTTGTCACATCACAGGTCTCACCAGGTGTGGAGATCCAGAATTTGGCTTGGGTTTTTGCTGCTTAATCTTTTGTGCCCCATAAGATCTGCTCATTCTATATTCTAAACGTCACATCTGTCCCTTCCCCTCCGGTTCCTTGTCAGTGGCTGGGTCAGAATCTCATGGTCTCTCAAACTCTGGGGAAAAAAAGCTGTTTGTATGGTCTCCAGGATTCCTTTCTTACCTCACCAGCCCAGCCTCCACACTCCAGCCAGAAGGATGTCACATACATTCCCTGGCTGAACTCCTTCACATGGCATTGGGTCTTCGGTAATTGGGGACCTTGTTTCTTCACTTACTCTGTTGTTCCCCACTACCCTACCCACACTCCACAAGAAAGTCTCACCACTGTGAATATGCCAAAATCTTTCTCTTTTATTAGCTTTTTCCCTCCTGATCATAAAAGCAATTTGGGCTCATTGTAGAAAATATAGACAACGCAGGAAAATTGAATCACTTTTAATATGCAATCTATTTCCTTCCAGTCTTTTCTATGCACATACATTTAAGAAAATTGGGCTCTCTGTACACACTATTTTATTTTGTACTTTGAATTCCTTTAATATTACTGGGACCATTTTATCATATCACTAAATATTCTTTAAACTATTGTTTTTAGTGGTTGCATAGTATTCCACCATATAATTGATCTGATTATTCCTCTACTGTTAGCCACTTGGGTTGTTTCCATTTTTTGTAAAATAACACTGACATGTACATAAATCATTGCCCAAATAGTCATTTTAAAGAAAGCTTTCTAAAAGTGGTACTACTGTATCAAAGGACATCAACATTCTCTTAAAAATGGTTTAATGTCCTCTAAAATGATAATAATAGTTACAAATGTATCAATAACAATGATGGGATAAAGGGAACAAATTTCTAATGATGAAAAATAGATAAAGTGGTAACTGAGAAAGTTAGGTGAAGGGGATTGACAGCTTGGAACACTTGCTGGGAGCAATATGATGGAAGGAGGTAGCTGATCTATCTGCCCTGCCAAGCCCCAAAGACACTTGAAACTTGGAAACCCCAGGTACAGTGAAGGGTGGGAGGAAGAGGTGGGGCTAAATATAAGGGTATATTACTGAAAGTCTGTAATTAAACACTTGACCCCCTTCCATCCCACTTCTAGAGATGCACTGAACAGTACCCAAACACCAGACAAAAATTTACAGAGGATTTTTTGCTTAATGTAAGAGCCCCAGGCAAAAGATTCTAAATGCCAGGATGCAGAGGTTTCCAGGGAAATGGGTTGCTCCCTACCAATCACTGCAGAAGGAAGCCTTTTAGCGGGCAAATCCCACCCCCGCACATAAAGGTCTCAATTGGGCTTTTAATTGATACACGCACATTTATATGTGTATGTGTGTGTGTCAGTAGGAATCACCACCTTATTTGAGGAAAGTCTCCAATGAGAGTAAACAAGAGAAACAAAGAGAAAGTAGGACCCAGGGGCAGGGGCATGAAAGGGGTGAGATAATTCAGGTGACAGAAGAAATTTTTAAGAAAACCCTTCTAATTAGAATACTCAGAGAAATTTAAAAGGTATTTCTTCTTCTTCTTCTTCTTTTTTTTTTTTTTGTGACTGACTGGTACGGGGATCCAAACCCTTCACCTTGGTATTACTAGCACCCACTCTTGAATGGCATTTCTAAAATGAGAACAGTATGCTACAAAAAAAGAACAAAGAAAACAAGAAAAGGCTCCTACAAATTAAACTAGTTCCCATCAAAATTTAAAAAAAAACTCATTAGGAAGTTTGAGAAATAATCAAGGTAAGGGCTGGCCCGGTGGCGCACTTGGTTGAGTGTGGCGCTTGGGAGCATGGTGGTGCTCCCGCCGAGGGTTCGGATCCCATATAGAGACCAGTCTGCTCACTGGCTGAGCGTGGTGCAGGCGCGACACTGAGGGTTGCGATCCCGTTACCGGTCACGAAAAAAAAAAAAAGACAAAAAAAAGGAAAAAAAAAATAATAATAATCAAGGTACACTCCCAGAAAGTGGCACAAGGAAATAGAGGAAAGTGGTTGAGGATCAATCTAAAAGGTCCAATATTCGATTGACAGGAACTCCAGAAAGAATAAAAACAGGAAAAAAGATATGGAAAGGGATAATTGTCATATAAATAGCAAGAAAACTTCCAAATGTAGAAGTACCTGAGTTGGTAGATTGAAAAATTCCACTGAGTGCATTAGGGAATTGAATACATCAAGTATAAAGAGGAGACTTCAAAAGCTTCCAGGCATGGAGGCTGGGAAACAAATTACTGTAATGCAAATACTATTTGATTATCAAAGAAATAATCAGACAGGAATCAGACATCTCATTAGCAGCAGTGGATGCTGTAAGTCAGTGAAGCAATGACTACAAACTTCTGAGGAAAATTTTCAACCTAGAATTCCAGAGCCAGTAGCTAGTCAAACTACCAATCAAGTGTGAGGTAAGAGAAAGATTGTTTTAGATATATAAGGACTCAACAATTTTGCCTTCCATGTACTCTTTCCTGTCAAGTGACTTGAAGATGTCCTGCAGCAAAATAAGACAGTAAATAAGAAGGAAGATATGAAATTCAGGAAACAATGGAGCCTAGTACAAGAAAAGAACAGCATGCAGAAAGGGCATCAAAGACAGACTAGAGCAGGAAGCTGGAGGTCCCTGGAAAGGGAATATGCAGATAAAAAAAGGGACTCAATAGAGTATTTAACTGGATGGAGAATGTGCAAATGATTAAGGATATGCTAAAAGCAATCATTTACAAGGTGAAAAGAAAGACAACTAGATACTTCAGTAAAAACAAAGAGCAATTTCAAAAAGGAAATAAGAACACAGTAAGCTAATGTATGCAGTGAACAATATTCACATGGTTATAATCATTTTCAAGCTGTTTATTTTCAGCTTTTAGAATAAAGCAATAAATAAAGCATAAAAGACTATGATTACAGAATAGAGTTTAAGAATTATCAGACCTGACAATGTCAGAGGCAAGGAGGTGGAAAAAGAAAAGAAGGGAAGGGTACCTCTAACATCTTATAAAATGCAGAACCAAGATACTATATATAGTTAATACAATGAAACTAAATATGTAAATTTAATAATTTATTTTTTACCATAAAATTCTTGCCCCTTACAGAAAATACAGAAATTACTAAAAAGCAAACAAATAAAAAACTTTTAATCACCCATAATCCTATTATCCAGAGGACCTGGATTTGAATCTAAGCTCTGAAATTTACCATCTGTATGGCTGTGAACAAGTCACTTAACCACTTAAAATATTTTCTCATATTTCTTTCAGGTAATTTATCTATATACTTCTTAGCAGTATATTGTATTTCTTTCAGGTAATTTATCTATATACTTCTTAGCAGTATATTGTATACGTAACAGCAACAGTATGTGAGAACTGTACTATATACGCAATGTTGAATCCAGGTTGTTTTCACTTTGAAGCATAAAGTAAAACTCTGGATATATCATATCATGCTTTTTTATACTTCTAAATACACCTCTCAATATGCCCTTGGCCACAGGGCAGTCAGAGGCTTTCCAAAGATGAGATTTGAACAGAATCTTAAAGGAAGCCTAAAGTTAGGAAAGTAGAGGAAGGTTGGGTGGGGAGTAGCGATGAGGTATTACAGGCAGAGAAGAGCATGCACATGCCTCTATGCTGCAGTAAAAGATGCATGAAAGTGAAGAGATGAGGCTGGAAAGAGATTATGAAGAGTTTGTAAGTCATGTTAAAGGATCCAGACTTTTTTTTCCGTAAGAGACCTGGGAACAGGGTTAGTAGACCTTGTTTGCTTTGGCACTCCAGGATGTAGTATGATGTCTGTCATAAAAGATAATGTACAACATTTTTTTAAAATAAACGAATGATATAGAGGAAGCCAGAAATGCCTCCTGAGTATCCAATCTGGGTGCCCCAGGTAGTGGGAATAACGCCACCATTTGGTTAGTGAGGGAATCCAAGATTTAAAAGGTTATGTGTTTGGGCAACACTGTTAGAGATTCTGCAGTCTGACCTTTTTTTTAAAAATGTCACTGGTGATTATGTAGTGCATCGTCAGGTGAGACTTTAGGCCCTAGAAGATTCACGGATTGGCTTCAGCCTGTATGACCCCACAAATAAGCATAAAACTGAATAGACAATGTACATTTCTTAGGGAGAGGATCCATAATCTCCATCAGATTCTCAAAGGGCCGGCAACTCCAGAAAATTTAGGCATAAGGGATGGAGCAACAAGTGGAGAAGTGACAGATGTGGGAGAGGGACAACTACCTAGGCAAAGAAGGGAGGGGATCCAGAACACAGAGGAAGGATTAGCTCTGCCCAAAGACACCTCTTCCAGAGCTTGGTGGAATTCATGGCTAAATGAGAGTGAATACATTTGTATGTGTTAGGAACTGATAGTCTTTCCCCCGTGCTCCCAAAGCACCACTAAATAAATTCATTATGTTTTGTTGCATCATTGTGCTCCACTTAATACATATCTGGTAGTCTCACTGGAGGGTGAGAACATATTTCCTGGCTCTACTCTTAATGCCAATCACTAGGCCTAGCACAGATCTCTTTGAAGACGAAGTCTGATAGCGCTCAGCAACTTAGGAAAATGGGGCTTTGGAGTTCCCAGTCACTCCTAGCAAGACCAGCCAA
Source organism: Galeopterus variegatus (assembly GCF_000696425.1). Classification (NCBI taxonomy): domain Eukaryota; kingdom Metazoa; phylum Chordata; class Mammalia; order Dermoptera; family Cynocephalidae; genus Galeopterus; species Galeopterus variegatus. The sequence goes on along the minus strand of NW_007726418.1, from coordinate 120,703 downwards.
GGAAGATGACCCAAAAGAACAAGAAAATTTAAACTAAATCTGACAACGGGTGGTCGTTCCTCCCTTTTAGAAACTGTAAAGAAAACGGCAGGCTGTAATTTATTTTGAGGGCTGGAAATGAATTGGGAGGGAGAGCTGTTATTAGCTGGGGAAGGATTTAATCTATCTAGTAATCTACTTGGCTCATCTGATTTGTACAGGATCGGAGGTCCTACACTTCATTGTAGGTTTGTGGAAACCTAGATCTAGAGATGAAATACAACTAGAAATGTAAAAAGTTATAATATATACATAAAACTTACTTAAAACCTGGTTTGGTCATATAAATGTTTTGTATATTCACTTAAATACAAATAAGTTAGGTCACAGAATCCTAACACCTAAGGCTTGGCAGGGGCACTGCAGGACACCTAGTCCAGCCAATGTAGAGGAAGTGTCTTGTTTCGCCTAAACTACATAGAACACTTTGTACCTACAGATCCTTATAAAGCTCCAGTAAGCTCCCCCTACCCTCCACCGATGTTCACACACATTCTTGGTCTGCAGTCTTTACTTGATTACAGTGGCTCGTAACCTTGGCTGCACATTGTAATCCCCTCCAAAGTTTTAAAAAATACTGGGAGCTGGGAATAGAAATTTTTAAAAGTGTTCTAGGTGACTCTAACATGCAGCCAAGGTTAAAAACTACTGCTTTACAGCAAGGTTGGGTCAGTGATTCTCAGACCTAGCTTTGCAGCAGAATCACCTGGGTCAATTTCTGAAACTACCTATGAATAGGAATCTTTAGCAAGGAAATCACAATCATCCACGACAGAGTATTCAACTACGAGGATGAATATATGATGTGAAGCTAAAAGTTTGTCTTAATGGTCATAAATCCCAGCTGCTCTTATCTTTTAGGAAAATACACTTTTGGTCTCTTGGTGAGTCAAGGTCACAGATCTTCCCAAATCTTCAGATCTGTTCTCTCGCTGTCCTCAGCTTCCTGATCAGGCATCGAAAATAATTTGTTCTTAATTTTAGCAGATACATGGTGTTATCCTTGGGTCTCTCCACTCCCATACAGAGGGACAGGAACAGTCACTAATAGTTAGGGTCAATGAGGGCATGGGTTTTTCGTATTCCTACTTTTGAATCCTTGCATTTGTGTCTCTGTGAGTTAGAATGACACCAGAGAAAAATTTGCATAAGCTCTGACAAAAGACTGCAGTTGCAGTTAAGAAGAAACTAATAAGCTTTTTTGTGTACGCCTTCCACATGTGAAAGTGCTCTGTAAACTAGAAAACACTGTGATTAATATTTATTTAGTCTTGCAGAAATGAGACAATAATTCACAGGACTTCTGCATGAGAGCTGCACCAGACTGCTTATCACCAGGCTCAGCGCTTATGAAAAATGCCCTTGCATGCAGAAATCATGAGACCAAAATTCCAATCTTAGATTGCTGCTTTCTGATCACACTTCCTAAGGCACACCCCCAAATCCATCACCTCAGCTTCCTCACCTGAAAATGAGACTATATACTCCATTCTCAGGCTCCCCCACTGGTCTGGGTGGGGTTCACGGATGGTTATGTGAGCAGCATGGCAGAACAAAGAGAACCTGGATTTAGGTCTTGGATTTGGATATAGGTTCTGTCCCTTGTTACTTGGCCTTGCATTAAATGGCCACTCTCAAGTAAATGGGCAAATACCTCTTTAAGTATTATAAGGATTAAGGTAATGGTGTGTGTGAAAGCATGAGATAACCACCAAGTATCATGATTTTATACATAAAGATACACAACAAAGAATAAAAGTTCTATATAAATACAAGGCAATACTGTTACAGAACTCTACCTATTGCATAGTTTTAAAAATCATTTTTCCAGGAGTAAAGGCTCAATGGTAACAAAAATATCTTACCTTAGCCAGTTTCTTCATCCTTCTAAAAGTTTTCACATTCCAATACCTCTGAACTTCTCAAAAAAAAAAAAACCGAATTAAGACCTTAGGAATCCCACTCCACCTCCTCCCTCTTCCTTCACTTTACTCTTTGGTCCTCTCAGAATGAGAGCTCCACCATTTCTTCTAAATACCATCCAGAATGTAAGCATGAAACCCACACTGAGACCCTGGCTGGACTAGAGCAGAATGAGAGCAGAAACAAGTTGGGCATGCCTCTAGGCAAGCTTTATTCTTTGACTTCTCTATCTGGGAAGGGGGCTGTTTCACCTCACCCAACTGGAATGCAGTGGGAATTGGGAGCTGAGTTGTTTGGAGAGTTTTCTATTATAGCAAATGAACATAGCTGCTGTGTGGTGTCTCCATCAATCCTTGAGTGGTTGGCCATGCGGACCAGGGAATGGTTAGAATAGACTCAGAAATCCCAGAGCTTTACAATACCAAGGTTCAGGAGGTATAGACAGTAAGGGAAAAGACCATTTCCTGCTTCTGTCCATTTTTAGCAGTAGATGATTAATAACTTTTTCAGTTTTTTTTTTTTTTTTAAATTACCTAGGGAACAAAAAGCTTATAAATGTTCACAGGTGAGTTGTTGAATTGCCATCCCAAGTAGTTTCCTTAACTAGTCACTGCTTAACCCAATATACTAGAATACAAGTTTCAAAACTCCAGAATTCAACCAGGCTGACATTCTTGATGCTCAAAAAATTACCAGTTTTGGGCCGGCCCGTGGCTCACTCGGGAGAGTGCAGTGCTGATAACACCAAGGCCACGGGTTCGGATCCCATATAGGGATGGCCGGTTAGCTCACTGGCTGAGCCTGGTGCTGACAACACCAAGTCAAGGGTTAAGATCCCCTTACTAGTCATCTTTAAAAAAAAAAAAAAAAAAAATTACCAGTTTTAAAAAACAAGATTAAGCAAAAAGGACCTTTCCTCAAATAGAATCTTTATCACTTAGCTTTGTATAACTCATTCCTAAGAAAGCTACATTCCATTTCAGACAACATGACTGCTTAGGACACAGTTAAAGTCCTTGCCTTTAGGTGCTTAGTTTTTTCTTTAGATTAGCCTCTGAAATCCTTGTCTTGTGTTTTGTGCTGCATTCCTGAAAACTGTAACTTTTAAGGACGTAGGCCTCGTTTTTACAAAGGAGGAAGAAAACAGCAAAGAAGTGTCTAATTTGGGGGCAGTAGGTTATGGCCAACAGCTGGAGATCGTCTTCTTCCTTAAGCTGTTATTCTACAAGATGGGTTCTGTGGTGCCGCATGAGGTGAGAGTTAGAAATGAAAGCCGCACCACACTTCGCACATTCGTAGGGTTTCTCTCCAGTGTGGGTTCTCTGGTGCACAGTGAGGCTCGACCTCTGCCTGAAGGACTTGCCACAGTCATTACACGTGTAAGGTTTTTCCCCATTATGGATTCTCTGATGAATCAGTAGGTACGAGCTACATGTGAAGGCCTTTCCACACTCATTACACACATAAGGAAGATCTCCACTGTGAATTCTCTGGTGGACAATAAGGCAAGAGAGCTGACTGAAGGCTTTCCCACATTCGCTGCAATCGTAAGGTTTCTCTGCAGTGTGAATTCTCTGGTGTACAATAAGGTGTGAAAAACAACTAAAGGCTTTCCCACACTCTTTACACTCATATGGCTTCTCACCAGTATGGCTTCGCTGATGTACAATAAGATTGGCACTCTGGGTGAAGGCTTTGCCGCAATCATTACAGGCAAAAGGCTTTTCCCCAGTGTGGATTCTCTGGTGGACAATGAGGTTTGAGCTCCGGGTAAATGTTTTCCCACATTCATTACATTCATAACATTTTTCTGTAATGTGGACTTTCTGGTGTCGAGCAAGTTGTGAGCTATAACTGAAGGCTTTTTCACATTCACTGCATTTGAAAGTTTTTTCTAAGGAGTGGATTTTTTGATGTACAGTCAGATTCGAACTCTGAGTGAACGCTTTTCCACATTTTGAGCAAACATAAGGTTTCTGTCCAGTGTGGATTCTCTGATGCACAACAAGGTTTGCACTCTGAATGAAGGCTTTCCCACACTCGTGACACTCAAAGGGTTTCTCCCCAGTGTGGATTCGCTGATGCACAACGAGGTTTGCACTCTGACTAAAGCCTTTCCCACACACACTACATGTAAAAGGTTTTTGCCCAGGCTGGATTTTCTGATTTTTAACAGGGCCAGAACTAAGGCTATATTTTCCCCCTGGTTTCTTACGCTTCTGGTCTTCCTCCTCTTTGAATCTTTCGGGTAAGTGACAGTTCTGTACTGTCACTTGTCTGAAATTTTTCTTTTCCCTCTTTATTGTCTGCCTCTTTAACATGTTTCCTTTTTCACAGGCTTCTAACTCAGGTCTTCCTTGAGGGTCAGCCTTCTGGATTCTTCCCGATATTATGAGGGGTTTCTCGGCTTCGTCACTTATCTCAGTTTTTGGAACAAGTAACTGTACGTTCTTGGTTTCAGCACCTGATCCAAGAAACAGAAAATACAAATGTTAGCTTTCTCTGGCCTAGAAAAAGAATAGGATCATCAAGTCATAAAGGTCAGCAAGTATTTGACTTCAGTGCCTCTGCAAAGTGGCTTCATCAAAGAAAAGGATCCCTTCACATGTTACCTCTTCTCTGCAGGTTCTTCTTCTTCTTTTTTTTTTTTTTAAAAAGATGACCGGTAAGGGGATCCCAACCCCTGACTTGGTGCCATCAGCACCACGCTCTCCCAAGTGAGCCAATCAGCCATGCCTATATAGGGATCCAAACCCGTGGCCTTGGTGCCATCAGCACCACACTCTCCCAAGTGAGCCACGGGCCGGCCCTCTGCAGGTTCTTCTGCTGGGTCTTTGGCCTCCTCCACACCTAGAGCAGGATCCACTGACTCATGGGCTTTCCCACACTTTAATTTACCTCCATTAGATACTTACCCTACTGCCTCATGCGACAGAAGCCCAATCTTCACACAGCACACTTCCTGGTTATCTGATGACTGATTTCACAAGACCAGTTATGAAGGACACGAGCGTCTCCCTAGGCTTGCCTCTTACCTTGTCTACTTAGTGTGAATTTATTTATAACCCATCAATTAATTAGGGAGATATCCTACCTTCAAACAAAGATCTAGGCAAGTTAGGCTTTTGTATCTGAGATTACTGGATACCTAAGCATAGACAGAAAGGGTCACACTGGCTGGCCCCATGGCTCACTCAGGAGAGTGAGCACCGCGGGTTCGGATCCTATATAGGGATGGCCGGTCCGCTCACTGGCTGAGCATGGTGCAAATAATACTAAGCCAAGGGTTATGATCCCCTTACTGGTTGGGGAAAAAAAAAAGGGGGTCACACTGGGCTGCATGTAGAGGAATAAGGTATTTCCACTGATGATGTCAGCTTAGAAGTGAGGAGTGGAGCTGTGAGCTGCAGGTCATGCTGCAGCCACACAGGTGATCTCGGCATCCACAAGAGGGAAACATCCCACTATCACAGGCCAGGGTGACTCTCCAACCAATGACATGAGTGGGTGAACAGGGATGTCAGGGTGGTTCAAAGCAAATATCTGGGGTCAGAAAAACAGCTCTCAGTTTGACTGCCTGATTAAGACCACGGTAATGTGAAATTCCGTCACAATTATTCAGACAAGATGTGCAGTGTCAGAGAAAAGAAATGTCTGAGTGCAGAACACAGTACAGACTCGAATGTGACAATAGCAAAAATCTGAAATGCTAAACTTTTTCTGGTTATTTCTATTTCTATTCCTACTGTTCTGATGTCTCTCTTTTAATCTACTGTTTATCTCCCTGCAGTTTAACTGTTCTTATACCCTTTTCTCCTTTCATATTTTTTTCTGCTACCTCTTTCTCCTACTACCTCTTCATTTCTCTCCTGGTGTTTTTTGTTTTGTTTTGGTTTTTAACTTTTGTCTGAAATGTTCTGAATTTTTACATGTACAGTTTGATGTCTGTTCTGCTTTTCATTTGCACATTGCTTCCTTTCTTTTATGTTCTTTATTATTATTCATCACCTACATCTCACTTCACTTTTCTCCCTTCTTTTTTTTCTCCTTTTTGTCTTTTTTCGTGTCCGGCAACAGATTGCAACCCTCAGTGTTGCACCCGTACCGGACCGGGACCGGCAATGGGATCACAACCCTCCATGTCACACCCGCACCTCGCTCAGCCAGTGAGCGGGAACCGGTCTGTATGTGGGATCCGAACCCTTGGCGGGAGCGCCGCCACGCTCCCAAGCGGCGCACTATAGCAGTGCGCCACCAGGCCGGCCCCACTTTTCTCCCTCCTAACATTTCCTTCCCTGCTTCTTTTCACCTCCTTCCCCTTTTCATTAACTCCCCATCACTGACACCAGGGCCTCTTATGCCCCCAACCAGGTATCTCTCCCACAAAAATAAGGCCTATGAATTCCTTAGTTCACAGCTGCACCCCCTCCCTGACCTTCACTCCCAACCTTACTGTGAGATTTCGAATGTTAGAACGACATGAAAGATGAAGACCAATGGGAATTACCAAACTGATTAGAGCCAATAGTGTAAACAAGTCGTTATATTCGAATAATGTCTTATGTCAAAATTAGCACAGAACCGCTTACAACTGTAGTCTAAAATTTGGCTATAATGCAAGTGGTTATTCAATAGTTCATCACAGTGATTAGCACAGAACCGCTTACAACTGTAGTCTAAAATTTGGCTATAATGCAAGTGGTTATTCAATAGTTCATCACAGTGATGAAATACGACCAAGGGTTTTGGCAGTTGCCCCAGGTCTAAGAAAACAGAATTAAAGGCCCATTCTGTGTGCTCAAATTCAAATTTTCTTGGGCAAAAAGATTAATCAGCCAATAATCCAGGACCTGTAACCTTGGCTCTTTGAAACAGTAGCTTTCCTTTTTGGATCAAGTAGGATTACTGTAATTGTAGAAACGTAAATAAATAAGTGCAGAAATTAGGAAGAAATAAACTAAAAACTCATTTGTGATCAACTAGAAAACAGGCATAGAAATAAGTTTTAGGGCCGGCCCGGTGGTGCACTGCTACAGTGCGCCGCTTGGGAGCGCAGTGGCGCTCCCGCCGAGGGTTCGGATCCCACATACAGACCGGTTCCCGCTCACTGGCTGAGCGAGGTGTGGGAGCAACACCGAGGGCTGCGATCCCATTGCCGGTCCCGGTCCGGTAAGGGCACGACACTGAGGGTTGCGATCCGTTGCCGGACACGAAAAAAGACAAAAAGGAAAAAAAAAAAAAAAGAAATAAGTTTTAAAATCAATATTGTTTCATTTTTTTAAAAAGAAGAGATCAGGGGGCTGGCCCCATGGCTCACTCGGGTGAGTGCAGTGCTGGGAGTGCCGAGGCGGCGGGTTCAGATCCTATATAGGGATGGCCGGTGTGCTCACTGGCTGAGCGTGGTACAGACCACACCGTGCCGACAGTTGCAATCCCCTGACCGGTCAAAAAAAAAAAAAAGAGATCTGAAATGCCACATGAGCCTGCCATCTTAGCTGGGGACTGTATTCTGAGACACAAAAGGTAATTTGATTTACTAAATTTATAAGCCCAGTTCATTAGCTTTACAAAAGCTGTGTATTTATCAAGATTTTATTGAAAAGATTTGTAAGTCTGCCTAGATAGATATTTAAAAGGTTTAACAGAATTAGATATATTAAATTTAAAACTATGTTTTGTATAAGGAAATTTGGTATGTAGGTGGAGTTAAATGTTTAAAAAATTAAATCTTTGAAACTTGAGGCTTAACTGAATATGAATTAAAGAAAAAGTACAAATGTTCTCACTTTCATAAAAATATTTCTAGACGTATAGATGAAATAAAATAAGTTATGCTTAAAAGCTTAAAAATTGGTTTTTAGGGCCGGCCCAGTGGCGCACTGGATAGTGCGCCGCTTGGGAAGCGTGGTGGCGCTCCCGCCCGAGGGTTCGGATCCCACATACGGACCGGCTCCCGCTCACTGGCTGAGCGAGGCACGGGAGCAACGCCGAGGTTTGCAATCCCGTTGCCGGTCCCTGGTCCGGTACGGGGGCAACACTGAGGGTTGCGATCCGTTGCCGGACACGGAAAAAGACAAAAGACAAAAAAATAAAAAATAAAAAATAAAGAAATTAAACAAATTCTAAGTATAAAAATTTTTAAACCCACAATCAAAAGCTTAACATTAAAAAATCTCTAAATTCGGGCCGGCCCGGTGGCGCACTGGGTAGTGCGCCGCTTGGGAAGCGCGGTGGCGCTCCCGCCCGAGGGTTCGGATCCCACATACGGACCGGCTCCCGCTCACTGGCTGAGCGAGGCACGGGAGCAACGCCGAGGTTTGCAATCCCGTTGCCGGTCCCTGGTCCGGTACGGGGGCAACACTGAGGGTTGCGATCCGTTGCCGGACACGGAAAAAGACAAAAGACAAAAAAAAAAAAAAAAAAAAAAAAAAAAAAAAA